>NC_090265.1:1638866246-1639170092 GCF_040414725.1 Anabrus simplex | reverse complement strand
CATGAGTAGAATACGTATTAGCAGAATGTGAGTGTAACGGAAGTATGGAATCAGCAACCACGAGGGAGTCAAGTAGAGGAAATGTAGTAGGAATGGAATGTGCTAAGGTTAGCGTGTATGGGGTCTGTGACATTCATAATACCGCTGAAGCATGGAATCAGCAACCCTGAGAGAGACAAGTAGAGGAAATGTAGGAGGAATGGAATGTGCAAAGGTTTGTGTGTATGTTCAGCAGGGGCATGGTGGCGAATGGATGATAAGAAAGATAGCGAAGTTTAGTGGGTATTTATTCTAGTAAAGGTGTCTTTATGATAAGAGGTAGATATGTAATGATATGTGGCATGGAAATGAAGTGAATGAGTGTTGAGTTCGATGGATGGATATTAAAAGAGATAGCGAAGTTTAGAGGGTATTTTTTCAAGTGAAGGTGTATTTATGGATATTAGGAAAGATAGCGAAGTTTAGAGGGTATTTATTCAAGTGAAGGTGTATTTATGTGTATTGAGACAGTATTGGTTTTGATTTATTAGTTAATGATAAGAGGTACTAGGATAGAATTAGTATAGATTTAATGTTGTAATTAGTTATAGGCTTAATTCAGATGTAGGGGGTGCCCTAGCATGTGAGCTGGTCATCCGTCCATGTTAGAGGCAGCTTAGGATAGATTAGTATAGATTTAGAACTAGTATAGATTTAATGTTGTAATTAGTTATAGGCTTAATTTAGACGTAGGGGGTGCCCTAGCATGTGAGCTGGTCATCCGTCCATGTTAGAGGCAGCTTAAGATAGATTAGTATAGATTTAATGTAGTAATTAGTTATAGGCTTAATTTAGAGATAGGGGGTGCCCTAGCATGTGAGCCGGTCATCCGTCCATGTTAGAGGCAGCTTAACAGATTTAGCTAGGGGTGGAACCTTGCATGGTTGTCCGGTATTCCGCCTGTGTAGGGTCCACCAAGTTAGTATTATGTAATTTGGCTTAGGCTGGACATTGTTATTTTTCTTTATAACGGATCAAATGGGTATTATTACTGTAGATCTAAAGAAAAATAATAAATCTAAATCTAAATCACGAGCATCGGAAATTTGAGGCGTATTCCATGCAACCAACCTGCATTGTCCGTCCGCATCTTGACGGAGTTCTTGGGCATCTTCTGGAACGTGTTCCAGCCGGTGCGGCCTGGTGAGCTGGAGGCCTGGGCTATTTAAAGGACAATGTGGAAGACAACCCCTATCTACCATGTGGTGATGTGCAATTTAACATGCATTATATGAATAAACTCTCATCAAATCAGATTCAAATTTTTCTTGTAGATAGGACCCTGCCTCCTGTACCAAGCCCTAGCTATTATCCATCCAGTTTAGCCCTGAGAACTATTCCATGCTTGAGTTGAAAATAAATCTTAAAGTCGGGCTCTTTTACTGGTACAATATATATATATACATTTTTTTATCCTTTATTTATTTTACTATCTTTGTCACTCAGTTTTCGTTTTATTGCTCCAACAACAACAATTGCTGCTATCTTCTGAACAGTTGAAGCACTAGGTAATAACACACACAGCATAACTTTACGAAGCAGATTTTTATTAGCTACACGTCTTAGTTTAGGATTGTTTTGTCGACATACTCTTTGCAGGCAGCATCTAACCACGTGTCAGGCGAACGTGTTCTAGAGCCGCAGGGAAGATGAAGCTCGAAGAGAAGAAGATCAATCACTTTATTGATGAGCCCATGCCCAACATGCTTCCTCATCTTTTTCCCAGCACGTTTCTTCACCTTTTCCTTGTTTACTCTCTTCGCAGCCATGATAACTGTTTATAAGCGAATACAACTCGTTAGTTTTAGGTCCGTGATACAGTTTAATTAGTTGACATGTACGGCACTGTCTCACAGATGGTCTTCTACCTAAACTCACGTGTTCATGATGTAAACTACACGTTTGAAGCTCTGACAAAACAGGATCTTGAGTCCACTCATGAGGCACCTTATCCCAAATCTTCTTCATAGCATTCGCAGCTACATTAACCAAAAATGTCTTTGGTAATGCATTTAACTCTTCTTCAGTAAAAGTGTTTAGTTTCTTTTTGCATGCATAAAACTTCACGATTGTCTTTTCAACGGCGTTACACTTAGTATCTGTTAGAAACGACATGATGTCTTTACTCTACAAATGTTTCTTTTACACTAACGTTATTTCGACACTGCAGTTTACATGTGTTGTTCACATCCCGGCATGCACTGCAACCAGTGGCGGCTCGTGACAAAATTTTTAGGAGGTTCACAACATTTCTGTTCATGTCTCAAATCAGCAAAAGAGTAACATAGGTACATAAATCATTGCACTAACAGTTCCTTGTACGGTTCCTTCTTCACAAATACTTTGGTAGAACCCCTGTAACCGAGGATAAATTTTATACGAGACTAATTTGTTAGTGTAGAACAAAAGTAAAATTCACAATAACTTTACTACACTGAGATTATTGAAGGATGCGAGCACTATTCTTGGTTTTTAAACAGCACGAATTTCACCTGGGTGTTAGTGTAGAACCAAACCAAACCTCATGGCCTACCAAGCAACTAATGCTCAGCCCGGTGGTCTGCAGATTACGAGGTGTCGTGTGGTTAGCACGACGAATACTCTCGGCCGTTATTCTTGGCTTTTTTGACCGCCATCTCACCGTCAGATAGCTCCTCAATTGTAATCACGTAGACTGAGTGGACCTCGAACCAGCCCTCAGATCCAGGTTAAAATCCCTGACCTGGCCGGAAATCGAACCCGGGGCCTCCGGGTAAGAGGCAGGCATATTACCCCTACACCGCGGGCCGGCTGTCTTAGTGTAGAACAATAGTAAAATTCATAATAGCTTTACTGCACTGCGAACACTGAAGGATGCGAGCACTATTCCTGGTTTTTAAACAGCACGAAATTCACCTGGGTATGACGAGAAGCATAGAAGAAATATGTACCGATTTACCGGTAATTTTTTTAAAATAATTATTTCCGAATTGACCCCAATAGTCTCCACATTATCTCGGTTATTTAGGGTTCTACTGTATCACATGGTAATTATTCTCATTTTGCAAATTATAGCCACTACTCTAAACAATTTAGCATGCAGTACAACCAACAATACTAGATCATGCTTATTTAAATGATAGGATTTAGATTAGCAACTCACGTAAATTCTGATTATTTGTACAGGAAAGCAATCCTTCTGTCTTTCAATCGCGCAAATTTCTCAATGACTTTACGATTGAAGTCACTGATGTTGACAAATCTCTTCTCAATAGCAAGCATAGCCAGCGCTGACAGTCGTTCTCCAGTCATGGTGTTCCTCAGAAACGTTTTAATTCGTATTCAAAGTAGAAAAACACCTCTCAGGCTCCGCTGTCGTAATTGGGGTTGTGACAACAATTCGGAGTAATTCGCATACTTGTGGAAATGTGTCCCTATCTAGTTCATTGTCAAGCAGAAACTGCAACATGGAAATGGCCCCATCATCTTTCTGAAAGCCATTTCTCATATACAATACTTCTAGTTCAGTCTTCAGCAGTATCTTATTTAGGCAGGGATACATATGCGCCATTGTATTCAGTTCTCTTTCTGGAAAAGAGTCTGAACAGACACCAAAATGCCTATTCAGAATTAGGGTACTAGCGAAATCTGCCGGTAATCTAATGCAATAGTAGCTCCTGGGAGGCTGTGGCTAACCATAATAGGGGAGGTGGCGGACCCTTGTGGTCAACTGTAATACTGCCACTGGGTTGAGGGTGGCTCTAGACGACAAGGCACGAACCTTACCGTGCTCTTCGCTAATGGGTATATCAGTGCAGAAAACCATGACGTCATCTGCTTTGCGCATGCGTATAGTCTTCAGCACAATAGCGCATTATCCAGTGTGCTCGCTGCACTGTCAGTCAAAACGAACAACTGTCAGTGTAACGGAGCTTCGATATAAGTCGATTGTCGAATGCTTTCGATCGATTGTCGAAATCAGGTCGAAAGAAAAGAATGAATGCGTAAATATGTAATAAAACTGGGTGTCCACGTGCTCCTGTGCTCCTGAGAGCCCACCGCCACTGACTGCAACACAACTAATCAAAGAGCATGCATACATGTTGTAAAGACTGTTTACTTGTTTCTCTACCATGCTCCTTCGGAAGAGTTTTAAATAGTGGACACCCTGATTCATGAATGTCGATAATTTCACACGATGTTGGTAGATACTCACGCAACTATTCTTTCTTTTCAGAACCCTTTAAAAGGACAAGATCTGCTCTTGACAAATGTGCGTTCATCATTAAAAATAGAAAACGATAAGGTATTCCTTTTTCTTCCCACTTCAAACCTAAATTGTTTTCGATCCGTTGAGTCTGCTTTTTATCTTCATCTGTTTGCAAACAGTAAGTGAAAGGTGGGCTAAATACTAAACTAACAAGTTTTGGTGCCCACAACACACTGCAGGCCAACGCAGCCACCTCTTTAAACACAAATTTGTTGCCGTTTACTTTAAAGCCTTGTACATCAACTATTATTGTTTGCGCACCACTCTCTATCACTGTATCTCGAAGACTAAAGCTTTTAGTCAACGAACAGGTTTAAACATGCACACCTATAATAACGTCTTCGCTGCAACACATGCGCACTCGTGCTTTCATGATGCATACTTATTGCATTCCTTACACCTACTTACTCTTCAGAAAACGATCAAGTCTAAACATGCACAATAACGTCATCACTGCAGCACGTGCTCACTCCAGCTATCCCGATGCATGCTTAAACTTGTTCGATAAAGCTATGCCTTAACAGAGGAGGCGAAGGAGGAGGCTATAACAGCCACCGCCATCTCGTGTAGTAGTCTCTAAGTGCTAATTAGCGAGGTAGTAGCCGTAAAGATAGCAACACGGTACTCTGTTGAATAAAGATGGCTGTTGTCAAAAATGCATGTAGCATATTTTAAATTGTCCGCCACCACATTTCAAAGATAAGTAGCTAAAGATGACAGCACCGAGGTAAGCGATGTAAGATGGCGGATGACAGCTGTCAGAAAATCACGTGGCTTTGTTTGCTCTGTTAATTAAAGATGGCGGATAACAGCTATCATGGGAAATTACCGCCACCACATTTCAAAGGTAGTAGCCAAAGATGACAGCACGGTGCTCTGTTGATTAAAGATGGCTGCTGTCAAAAATAATTTTTCAAATTATCCGCCACCACATTTCAAAAGTAGTAGCTATAGATGGCAGCACTGACGTTTGCGATGCAAGATGGAGGATGACAGCTGTCAAAAAGCACGTGGATTTTAAATTACCAGCAGTGCCGTAAAGAAGGCAGCACTAATGTTAGCGATGCAAGATGGCGGATGACAGCTGTCACGTGGAATTCCCGCTACCACATTTCAAAGGTATGTAGCTAAAGATAGCAGCACGGTGCTCTGTTGGTTAAAGATGGCTGCTGTCAAAAAGAATTTTTCAAATTATCCGCCACCACATTTCAAAGGTAGTAGCTAATGATGGGAGCAATGAGGTTTGCGATGCAAGATGGAGGATGACAGCTGTCGAAAAGCACGTGGATTTTAAATTTCCAGCAGTGCCGTAAAGAGGGCAGCACTAATGTTAGCGATGCAAGATGGCGGACAACAGCTGTCACGTAGAAATTGCCCGCCACCACATTTCAAAGGTAAGTAGCTAAAGAGGGCAGCACTAAGGTTAGCGATGCAAGATGGCGGTTGACAGCTGTTACGTAGAAATTGCCCACTACTACGATAAAGATAGCAGCACGGTGCTCTGTTGATTAAAGATAGCAGCTTGTCAAAAAAGCACATAGAATTTTTCAAATTGCCGCCACCACATTTCAAAGGTAGTAGCTAAAGAGGGCAGCACGATGCTCTGTTGATTAAAGATGGCTGCTGCCAGCTGTCAAAAAAGCACGTAGGTTTGTTTCCAAACAAGAGCACGTAGAATTTTTCAAATTGCCGCCACAACATTTCAAAGGCAGTAGCTAAAGAGTGCAGCAATGAGGTTTGCGATGCAAGATGGCGGATGGCAGCTCTCAAAATGCACGTGGATTTTAAATTTCCCACCACCACCACCACCACGATAAGGTTTAGTACTATAAAGAGGGCAGCACTGAGGTTAGCGATGCGTTGTTGTTGTTGTTGAGGTTTTGTGCAGTTAAGATAGCAGCACTGAGGTTAGCGATGCAAGATGGCTTATGGCAGCTGTCAAGAAAGCACCTGGCTTTGTTTACCGATTCAAATCTGGCACTAGTAAGGTTTAGTTGGTAGCACTGAGGTTTAGGCCCGTGAAGATGGCAGCACTGAGGTTAGCGATGCGTTGTTGTATAATAATAGCTGTCAAAAAGCACGTGGCTTTGTTTACCAACTCAAATCTCGCGCTAGTGAGGTTTAATTGGCAGCACTGATGTTTAGGCCCGTCAAGATGGCAGCAGTGAGGTTAGCGATGCGTTGTTGTCAGATGACAGCTGCCAAAAAGCACGTGGCTTTGTTTACAAATTCAAATCTCGCGCCTAAATTCAATTCTCCCGCCAAAATTCAAACTTCCCGCGGGAGGTGTAGGCCACTCCCGAGAGGCGGAGGGGGCCGCAGAACCCGTTACTTTTATCTACTCAGCATGTTGGGTCTCTTAGAAGAATTGCTAAAAATGTCGCAAAGCCACTCATCGCTGCGAACAATATACGGCATTTTTTGTGCATGACACTTCTTGAGGGAGGACTAAATTAAACATGTGAGCGCAGCGGCGGGTGAATACAGCCACAGGAATTTCTACTGGTAATATTAATTTAGCTTGCACACCATTCAGCTGACCTGCAAGCACCGCCGCTCCATCGAAAATCTGCGCAACTAATTTTTCGCGGCACTCAACGTTATCCAGACAATCAATCACAAGTCTCACCAATGCATTCGCTGTCCTATCAGAACTCACATTATAGAAACCAACTAATCTTTCAACAACATCACTATTATGAATGTGTCTGAAGACAATAGATAACTGTGAAAAGTTCGAATTATCAGCGGTCATTACGGTGTAGATGCTTTGAATTAAATCGTTCTGAATGAATGGAGAGAGTCCTTGTAAATACACTTTTTGTTGTGAGGTGACTGTCTAATTTTTCATCAAACTCGGCTGAAATTTAATTAGTTCAATGCAATTTCCTCTGTTGTTGAATTCACTAGCATCATTGTGCGCAGGGAAGGGTAACTCTTGCTTTCCCAAGAAGCATGTCACCGCAGTCAGCCATTTCAGATTTTCCCTATTTTTCTTAACGGCTTCGTTGTGCCTCAGAATATCTTCCTGCTTTCGCTTATCCAACTGCAAATCTATCCTAGTTTTACCAAACGTACCTATGGGTATCCATGCGTGGATATGACAATCTGATTTCTCGTGCCTCGCAATACCAGTGTGCAGATTATTTAGATCTTCATATCCACGTTTCTTTCTGTCCAAGGGGAATTTTCACCAACAACAAGTAAACAAGGCCAACAGAATAATTTGTTTAGTGAATCAGAGCCGCAGAGCCAAACAATATTTCTGTAAGTTTCTGAATTGAACGTGTGAACATAATTATTTTTTTTTTCTGTTTTTAAATTTGCGAGGGAAGGGGGAAGTCTCTCAGCTTTAAATGTTTTAATATTTTCATCAAATGAACGGGTAGTAAATGACTTTTCAAACAGATTTACAATTATATCCGCTTTAGACTCACCCATCGTTATTACCACATATGTAGAAAATACAATAAAAACTGAAAACGACGAATAGCACAGGAACAACACACACAAAATGAACTCACTAATCAACCACATCTGAAGCACTGGAGGTAAGGCACCCCAGTGGCATTGGTTATTTTTCATCATGTTGGGTTCTCGCTAGGGGTAATCCGTGGTTCCCGTTCAATGTAAACTTGCACATGTCGACTTTCTCCAAGTTGCTAACAGATGGCAGAGGGTAGCACATATATGGGGTGACCAAGTCTGACCTAGTTTCAATTGCAGCGACATCATTCGGAGGTTTTCAGAACTGTGTCTGCCACCGAATGCAATTTTTAGATTGAATGCCTTCCATCTTTAACCTCTCTATTTGCTGCCTTATTCTTTCTAGTGTGGAATAGATTGCGAGACTACACCAGCATCACACGTATTCAAGCAACAGAACTAGTACAGTTGCACGGAAAATTTTAACTTCTGACAGATGAAATCGTTAATACTTGTCTTGTTTATAGGGAAATAAATAACATTGTGGATTGCTCAGAATTACAAAGGGACCTTGAGAGTATCCAAGAATGGGTTGAAGAAAATAATATGAAGATTAATGGAGGCAAATCAACTGTTACAATATTTACAAACAAGAGCTTTAAAACTGAATTTGAATATACTTTGGATGAGGTAGTTATCCCTAAAGATGGCAAGTGCAAATACTTAGGTGTGAGATTTGAAAGTAATTTGCACTGGAAGGGTCATGTTGATGACATTGTTGGGAAAGCATACAGATCGTTGCATGTCATAATGAGGCTACTTAAAGGATGCAACAAAGAATTAAAAGAAAAAAGTTACTTAAGTATGGTTCGTCCATTATTGGAATATGCAAACAGTGTTTGGGATCCTCACCAAGAATACCTAATAAAAGAACTAGATAGTGTGCAGAGGAAAGCAGCAAGGTTTGTAACAGGGGATTTCAGGAGAAAGAGTAGTGTATCAGAAATGCTAAAGGAACTTGGTTGGGAACCTTTAAGTAAGAGAAGGGAGAAAACTAGACTTATAGGATTATATAGAGCCTATACAGGAGAAGAAGCATGGAGAGATATCCGTGAGAGGCTTCAGTTGGAAAATAATTATATTGGTATAACTGACCACAAGTACAAAATTAGAAGGAATTTTAGCAGAAGCGATTGGGGTAAATTTTCATTCATTGGGAAGGGCGTGAAGGAGTGGAACAGTTTACCAGGGGTAGTGTTTGATCCTTTTCCAAAATCTGTACAGATACTCAAGAAGAGAATAAACAACAACAGAGAAAATAAATGAAATGTTAGAGGGCATTCGACCAGTGCAGGATATTGTAAATAAAAATGTGTGTGATTAAATTAATTCCATCCCCTGGTCTATGGAGTTTGGACAGCCCAAGTAGGGGACTGCCTGTAGGGGTGAAGTACAGTGGGGACTTCGGGGGCCCTGGGACCGCTACGGTAGCCGTGAAGGCCCTTCAGGAACTCTGAAAACTGGTGGCAAAAGGGGCTCTGGTTAAGACGCAGCAGGTCGTTATGCTACTTATGTTCCAAAATGGGTAAAATATAAATATGTAAATAAATTCAATGTTAATTTTAATCTTATACCAGTTGTATATTATTATTAGAAGTAATTTCACATACTGTATATGAGCTGACTATGTTTGTAAGATATTATAAGTAGAATTTTGTAAACAATATAAATTTATTAAGGATGATGTATGTGTTTAATAGAACAAATTATTAGCGTAAATTGTATAATATTGTATTCTAGGAAAATTTTCTTCGTCTCTTGTTAATTTAAAATTTAGTGCTTGACAATAATGTATTTTAGTGTACCATTTGCCACCGAGGTAGACACCTCATTTGCAAAAATAAAGAGATTTTGATTTGATTTGATTTTGAACAACTTCAGACGGTTCTGTCTTGCGTGCAAGGAAAATACCCCCCTGCCCCTAACAGTAGTAAAAATTAAGGCCCGCTTTATGAAAAGAGTGCTGGAGTAGGAATATCAGCACCATCAAGGGTGACCTATATCATGATTAAAGAAAGCTTCTTCATAGAAGATAGGAGGTTGCAGTTGAATCTACCAAATCCCGAGACTTTTGAAAAACCTATCAAATATTACTTGAGAAAATGAACGCCATCTTGAGCGAATTTGATACAACGGATACAATTAGGGGTGTCTCTTTCCCAACGAGCTAGAATAACATAGAGAGGCGGAAGCGCTGCCTGGGTGAAGCTAATAGAACGGACGTCCGCCATGTTTCCTGTTGTCACACAAGCAACGAGCTAGAATAACATAGAGGGGCTGTATGCCTGTCATCAGCGCTCCCTGCTTGAAGCAAGTTGATAAGGGGCAGCCATGTTAACGGTTCTCAAAACGAAGTGAATTGGCGCGAGAGCATATGTTGAGGTGACAGGGAGATCGTGCATGCCAATTTAATTCCCTAAGTTTTAAGAAGTGAAAACATAGATTCTCGCTTTCAAGAATGCCAGCCGTAAGCTCAGCGTATGGTTGTACTAATCAGAGTAATAGAACCAAGGATATATCGTACTTTAAGTAAGTATTACTGAATTATAGGCGAGATTCCTTTTTGTAATTTCTGTTTGTAATTAAATCCATTTTATTGTTTACTTAGCGAAAGTACGGATAGCCACGGTAATTGTTTATCGAATTTTGTTTCAGATTTCGTTTAAAGAACAAGGAATTAACGGAACAATGCGTTGTGAGGGCGAAAAGAGATAAATGGTATCCCACTCAATTCAGTTGCTTATGCTCTGTACATTTCCAGCCCTATTTAATTTTCATTCACATTTACAAATGAAGGAAATGGAGCGCCCACCACCAAGAAAACGTAACTACAAAAAAACCCAACTTATTTCGTTCAAACGTACACCAAGTATGGTAAATACAGGATTTCACTGCTATCTTTGAAATGTACACAGCCTTTATTGTAGATGTATGTTGCCTTGGTTTTTAAAACTATGTCACACTTCATAATGGACAACTTTCAAGCTTACCTTTCAGCTAGTAAACCCAGTATGATATGGTAATGGGAAAAGCATGATATCCCCCTATATTATAATAAATAATTATACTAAACGATTATTGTGGTAAGGTATTCATGGGCCGCCTCTGTGGTGTACTGGTTAGCGTGAGCAGCTGCCACCCCTGGAAGCCCGGGTTCGATTCCCGGCTCCGCCACGAAATTTGAAAAGGGGCACGAGGGCTGGAACGGGATTCTATCAGCCTGAGGAGGTCAACTGAGTAGAAGTGGGTTCGACTCCCACCTCAGCCATCCTCGAAGTGATTTTCCGTGGTTTCCCACTTCTCCTCCAGGCAAATGCCGGGATGGTACCTAACTTAAGGCCACGGCCGCTTCCTCCTCCCCCCCCACAAGGCCCCTGTTCAGCATAGCAGGTGTAGCCCTCCCTCACAGTTGTATCCCCCGACCCAATGTCTCACGCTCCAGAACACTGTCCTTGAGGTGGTAGAGGTGGGATCCGTCGCTGAGTCCGTAGGAAAAACCAAGGATAAACAGGGTAAACAGATTAAGAAAGGAACACAGTACTCAAGAGGATGCAATAATTTTAAAAATATGAACAGAATGAGGTTGTAACCTATTGTAGGTCCCTATGATTTTAAGGCTTCCTGTCATAAATATTTATGTCCAACGTTTTTATTCTAATTTACGCTTAACCACAACAGCCAAGCAGGGTAACGCTCTTGTTCCGATTTCGAGGCCTATTCGTATGTCACTGTGCGATGATTTCGAACTACCCTACAATCAACTGATCGTGCTGTTGGCGTCGTGCCGCAATATGATGAAGTGGCGGTATTCGCTTTAATGCTTCAAGCTTTCGGCAACGGTCTTTAATTCTCCCCCAGTGATTCTAAAATGCGTATTTTCTACACTTTTCGTCATATAAAGGCCATGCCCCCTTGCTTGTGTGCAACGAGCTAGAATAACATAGAGAGGCGGAAGCGCTGCCTGGGTGAAGCTAATAGAACGAACGTCCGCCATGTTTCCTGTTGTCACACAAGCAAGGGGGCATGGCCTTTAAATGACGAAAAGTGTAGAAAATACGCATTTTAGAATCACTGGGGGAGAATTAAAGACCGTTGCCGAAAGCTTGAAGCATTAAAGCGAATACCGCCACTTCATCATATTGCGGCACGACGCCAACAGCACGATCAGTTGATTGTAAGTTAGTTCGAAATCATCGCACAGTGACATACGAATAGGCCTCGAAATCGGAACAAGAGCGTTACCCTGCTTGGCTGTTGTGGTTAAGCGTAAATTAGAATAAAAACGATGGACATAAATATTTATGACAGGAAGCCTTAAAATCATAGGGACCTACAATAGGTTACAACCTCATTCTGTTCATATTTTTAAAATTATTGCATCCTCATGAGTACTGTGTTCCTTTCTTAATCTGTTTACCCTGTTTATCCTTGGTTTTTCCTACGGACTCAGCGACGGATCCCACCTCTACCACCTCAAGGACAGTGTTCTGGAGCGTGAGACAATGGGTCGGGGGATACAACTGTGAGGGAGGGCTACACCTGCTATGCTGAACAGGGGCCTTGTGGGGGGGGAGAAGGAAGCGGTCGTGGCCTTAAGTTAGGTACCATCCCGGCATTTGCCTGGAGGAGAAGTGGGAAACCACGGAAAATCACTTCGAGGATGGCTGAGGTGGGAGTCGAACCCACTTCTACTCAGTTGACCTCCTCAGGCTGATAGAATCCCGTTCCAGCCCTCGTGCCCCTTTTCAAATTTCGTGGCGGAGCCGGGAATCGAATCCGGGCTTCCAGGGGTGGCAGCTGCTCACGCTAACCAGTACACCACAGAGGCGGCCCATGAATACCTTACCACAATAATCGTTTAGTGTAATTATTTATTATAATATAGGGGGATATCATGTTTTTCCCATTACCATATCATACTGGGATTACTGGCTGAAAGGTAAGCTTGAAAGTTGTCCATTATGAAGTGTGGCATAGTTTTAAAAACCAAGGCAACATACATCTTCAATAAAGGCTGTGTACATTTCAAAAATAGCAGTAAAATTCTGTATTTACCATACTTGGTGTACGTTTGAACGAAATAAGTTGGTTTTTTTTTTGTAGTTACGTTTTCTTGGTGGTGGGCGCTCCATTTCCTTCATTTGTAAATGTGAATGAAAATTAAATAGGGCTGGAAATGTACAGAGCATAAGCAACTGAATTGAGTGGGATACCATTTATCTCTTTTCGCCCTCACAACGCATTGTTCCGTTAATTCCTTGTTCTTTAAACGAAATCTGAAACAAAATTCGATAAACAATTACCGTGGCTATCCGTACTTTCGCTAAGTAAACAATAAAATGGATTTAATTACAAACAGAAATTACAAAAAGGAATCTCGGCTATAATTCAGTAATACTTACTTAAAGTACGATATATCCTTGGTTCTATTACTCCGATTAGTACAACCATACGCTGAGCTTACGGCTGGCATTCTTGAAAGCGAGAATCTATGTTTTCACTTCTTAAAACTTAGGGAATTAAATTGGCATGCACGATCTCCCTGTCACCTCAACATATGCTCTCGCGCCAATTCACTTTGTTTTGACAACCGTTAACATGGCTGCCCCTTATCAACTTGCTTCAAGCAGGGAGCGCTGATGACAGGCATACGGCCCCTCTATGTTATTCTAGCTTGTTGCTCTTCCCGCATCGCGCTCATTTGTTTCTCTCCCTACCCGCCTTCTGAGTGACGTCATGTGATATGAGACAGAGGTCGCCCGTCCTGCTGACACATATTACCACCACAGTCTAAAATGGTCATAACTTCTGAACCATTCATGCAAATAATGTCCTGACAAGGTTATTGTAATCCTTATAAAATACTGGAGGAGGTCAGACAATTTATTCGAAATATTTATTTAATTTTAAGGAGTTATATTTTTTACCGCGGACTATAGAATAAAATCGCTTCTAGAAGGCAGCCGGTTGGAAATAGGCACGGGTGGCCCAGATTGGTTGCGCAGTAGATGTTAGTTTTCCCTCGTTCTGCTCGTGACGTCATCACAGGACCACCATGACTGTGTAGCATACAACCGCACGTGTATCTCATTTCGTTGTTTATATATTATTGTCTTATAAAGAAATGATTTCCACGTAATAACTGTTCGTTATTTCTTTCCGTATATTGCTGTTGATTTATAGAGTGGCCTACTGTATTTTGCGTAGTGTGTGTCGTAGTGCGTTTCTGTGAGATCTCTGTTAAGTTGCATTTATTTTATTTTCGTTAGTTGCGTGAACAGTGTAACAGTAGCTGGAGTGAAATGTATGTGCTCATAGTACAGTATCGTTGCGATAGAAAACCGTGCCGTTAATGATTCACCACCCGAGCTCGATAGCTGCAGTCGCTTAAGTGCGGCCAGTATCCAGTATTCGGGAGATAGTTGGTTCGAACCCTTCTGTCGGCAGCCCTGAAGATGGTTTTCCGTGATTTCCCATTTTCACACCAGGCAAATGCTGGGTACCTCGCCGCCTACATCGCCGGCCGTGAAAGAAAATATGACAGGTCAATGCGAAGTCCCGCTGGGAAAATGCTTTACATTTCTTCTGGTACAGCCCCTGTGGGATGGATAGAAATGTTATCTCGGGGAGGTCTACTCGTTCCATCGTTAGAATGGTAAACCAAATAAAGGAATTTGAGTTAATTTTCAGGGACACTCACGGACGTGCTGAATTGTGACGCATACCTAATATTACACGCAAAGTGTGTCAAATAATTAGCAGTAAATTCCCTTCTGTACCACCAGAAATATTAAAAATGTATGTTAGAACGAGAATATTTATACGCATGCGACAAATGAACATTCGGACAAGAACTGAAAAATTCACAGCAGCTCATCGGCGAAAGGCACGACAGTGGATTTCATCTTCAAAAGCAACCACTTCATGACATCTAATCTCACAGGTAGGACTGTGTTCTAATGAAGTGTTTTTCCTGTTCTTTCTTATTGTTTAATTTTTAAAAAGTAGACTATCTATGCGGAGCCTCCGTGGCTCAGACGGCAGCGCGTCGGCTTCTCACCACTAGATACCGTGGTTGAAACCCCGGTCACTCCATGTGAGATTTGTGCTGGTCAAAGCGGGGGTGGGACAGGTTGTTCTCCGCGTACTCCGGTTTTGCCTGTCATCTTTCATTCCAGCAACACTCTCCATTATCATTTCATAGCATTTATCAGTCATTAATAAATCACTTTGGGAGTGGCGACCCCATTGTAATAATAGGCTATATATGGTTCATTCATTAAATCCCTGACCCGGTCAAAGACTGGAAAACAGGTTGCAGGTTTTCCAGCACTATCTATGCATGGTTTCGAATATGAACTTACTTCTGCTGCTGTTATAAGCTTTAAACTCGATACCTGCGGAAGTGAGTCAGTTATCGTATGTTAACATAGTACGCTAGTTCCATAACGGAATTTCTGCTGTAAAGATTTAATATGACAAAAATTTCATATCTCTAAATATTTAGACTATGTTTACAGATTTGAAAGCGCGTAACCTTCCTCAAACTAAATAGAGGAACTTGGAAATGTTAATAAATTGTAAGCGTTGGTCAGTGTGCCGTCACGTTACATTTACGGCTTATTCGTAATGGAAATAATGAAAAGTTACAATGCTGTACTCTTTTTCAATCTTATAACAGCAGTAATCTTTGTCTGGTCTGCAATTAGTTCTAAGAAACTGTAATGTTTGCTGATAATATGAGATTCCTACTGATTTGCGCGCTCTGGGCTCGGCTGCTTTGCTCCTACTGTGACGTCATTTCGTTAACCAATAGGAGCTCGGCTCGCGTTGGGCCCAACCTTTAGTAGTGTTTAAGAACCTTGGGAAATAGGTATGTGCCATCGCGCTCTTTTTTGTAGAGGTTTCTATGTTCTACAATTCGTACGCTTACACTTGGGGTCTATTGTTGATTTTTCACGCAGCATAAGCCAAGAAAGCAAGTGACCGACCGACCGACCTTTTTTGTCTCTTTCTACGTATTTACTGTATATCGGATCACGGATACATAGTAATTTTATTGTGGTTCACTACGTGAACAGTGTTCGTGTTGTCAGTATCTGAAGTAGAACCACTGTACTGATTAAAATGCAGTCAACATATTATGGAAACGACGTGTGGCGCTATAAATGGTCGGCACGTAAAAGAACTCCCGTGGGACAAAATTACGGCACCTCGAGTCTCAGAAAACCGTAAATGTTGTTAGTGAGACGTAACACTAATAACATTATTATTATTTTGCTTATTATAAAGACAATAACGACAACAACCATCATAGCCAGTTAGTTTGGTACTGTGATGCCATAACAATACTTCATCGTCAGCAATGCTTGGTTGTTGAAACACTTTGTAATAAACTCTTTAATATCTCAATTATTACAGCTCGTACGGTAAAAAGGTATCAGGTATAAATGATTGAATGAAAATCATATTATCTTAATTATTGTTATATACTAATAGCCGGGCTGAATAGCAACTTAAATGGTAGAGCGCTGGCCTTCTTAGCCCAAATTGGCAGGTTCGATCCTGTCTCAGTCCGGTGGAGAAGGTGCTCAAATACATAGTTAGTTGGACGTAAAATATTAACAGTATTATTTGCTAATAACTTATATTCCTGAATATATTTCGAAGCTCGTGATATAATACAGAATCCGTGATCCGATATTATACAGTAAATACGAAGAAAGAGACAAAATACCGTGCGAGAAGAGACTTGTTACTGGATCGCGGTTATTCAAAAGGGGGCTTCACACATCCCAGGATGAGTGGTTAAAAACATAGCCCAGTTCGAAATTTCATTAGGTGTGTTTCACGGTAAGACTGTATCCGTGAATAAACGTAATGAAAACTCTTATTTCTATTATTAAGTCAAAATTTCCAATATTCCAAGACAATTTGGCTAAGTAAGGACCAGGACATTTGTTAGGATATGGCATTTCAATGCAAAGAGTAAGGAGCAAGCACTGAGAAAATATGCTAATAAGAAGGCTAAGTTTGGGCTCGTTCATCAAGTAATTATATCTCCTGACACGTACGTTTTCATAATTTAATATAATTCCATTAATATGTCGATATGATCTATATTTTCCTATGCCATTTGATATAAATATTTACTTCATCAGGAAATAAATTAATTATTTTGAGTTGCATGATAATATTTTATTTCTTATCGTATTATAGGTCATGTTTTTGATAGTTGATGTTCTACCTGCTCAGCATGTGACGAAATTTAACGCATTTTCACGTTTCTAAATTTATTGGAAGTGCTGTTACTTATCGAATTGGAGTAAAGCAGACTATTATTTGATGAAAGATTGAGAATATGTTTCACAGACACGAGGACTCACAATCTTGCTGTACTGCGACTGTGTACATTACTCGCTATCGTTCATATCGCGTGACGTCAAAGCACATCAGCCGATGGAAGCGTTAACCGCCGGAGTAGCCTACCTTTTATTCTAGTTACCTTGGGATGCCATACTGACAGAAGACTGCGAGAAAGACCAACTACAAACTGAGACAAGCCATTGCATGGTTTTCACCACAAGCTTTGCACCAACCGCAGACATATTATAGATTTAGACTGAGAGTGGCAATGAACAGCAGAATTCTGAAGCCAGAATCTTGCGGCCGCCGCCTTCTTACGTCACAACACTATCCCGATGCATTAATGTACAATGGTAGCCGAAGCGGGAATACTGGACTGGATATAACTGAAATAAATAAAAACACAGCGAAATAATAACAATATTACTGATTAATTAGACTTAATATGTCCTTCATATTATTGTTAAAGAAAAGAAACACTGGTATATCAATTTGCAACTGCTTAAAAATAGCCAACCTGTTGTATACCGATTCATGGTTAGGTCTTTTTCCATTCAACTCACTTACATCAGGATTCTTACATATTTTCAAGTACAATGATGAACTTACACTAATAAGGCGGTAAACATGCGCATCCATTGGGTTTAGATCTAAAGCATGTGATCTTAACTTTAAAAACAAATTTGTTTCGTACAACTCAGCGGTGAATTCGTTAGGCATTTTCCTATTCATGACGGAGCTTAAAACATTACATGTATTCTCTCTTAAGGCCGGTCTCCACTGATTAACATTTAACAACAACATGTTAAATGTTAAAAATGTTAAATGTTAACTGGCGACACTATCAACATGTTTAATGTTAAATGTTGAATGCTGTTTCATTTAACATTGTGTCCACACTTAATAAACATGTTAAACTTGACTTTCTTTGTTTATATGTAGGTATTTCATCATATAAATCTGCGGTATTACAATTAGGTGGTGTCTAGTATTTTCAAACAAGGACAATGGACTCAGATGAAGAGGATTTGGCATGTGTTATTGCCACTGTTGCTTCTTGTTATGATTTAGAAATGCAGTTTTATTAGACACATTTCCTCCGCTTTGAAGTATAAACTTTGTCCGCTCCCGGTCCCTCCCAGCCGATTTTCGACTTTTCTGATTTTTTTGCAATACTCGACTATACGGGGGCGGAGGGACGCTAGATTTGTTTTTCGATGCACTCGCGGGAATAATAATAGATAATTTGGAGTTCCTCGAAACTGTCGGCGTTTTCGCTTTATCTGTGTATTCCTTTGATGAGACATCCCACAAACAAGGCCTTTCTATTATGTCATTAATTAAGTCCAAAGTAATTTTGCTCCACTCCATTTCTGTCTATAAATTTTAGTATAGTGTAGAGAGAACGGCACGCGTACGCCTACCGGTACTGTATTTGTAGCTTCTAACAAAGAGAATGAGTGTTGCGGAGTGTTGTAACTATTAAGGCCGATCTCCACTGATTTTCATTTAAAGGCTGGTCTCCACTGAAAAACATTTAACACCGTTTGTTTGTTTGTTTGTTTGTTTGTCCAACCCTTGTCCCGTTTCCCTACGGGGTCGGGTATGAGGTGAGAGGAATTTGTCGTGGCGGTTTTTTATGACCGGATGCCCTTCCTGACGTCAACCTCATCAGAGGAGTTAATGAGAGATGAAATGAATGACGTGATATATGATAGTAGGGAGAGGGTGAAACCCGGTGCCGGCACATAGCCTACTCCTGTCGAATAGCACCAAGGGGTCTGCTCAAGGCTTAACGTCCCCATCCGACGGACGAATCACCATCAACAGCGTCATATGCCCTCACTCCATATGGCACGCAATCTAGTGATTAGAAATTGTATACCACCACCTCCCCTACCCTGCCGGCCAACATTCTGATGGTGAAAATTTTTTCGACCAACGGGACTCGGTGTTAGACCGTTTTTAGACTTCAGCGCCTTAACGATCATGGCATATTATGATTGTGTCTTCCAACTGACTTTGCATGTTAACTCAGAATGTTGAGACTAACACTTTTAACATGATGGCGTGTTTTCTGCTCCAAGTGGAAAACATGTCAAGTCAATTCGTTGTTAGTGAGATGTTGGTCCATTTTCGGCAACTTCCTTTCCATGTCAACAGATAGCCAAACGATGCAAACGACGTGCTTCTCGTGAAGTAGGATTATAGTTAAAACATTCCGCAACACTCATTCTCAGGCCGGTCTCCACTGATTAACATTTAGCAACAACATGTTAAATGTTAACTGGTGACACCACAACATGTTAAATGTTAAATACTGTTTCACTTAACATTGTGTCCACACTTAATAAACATGTTAAACTTGACTTTCTTTGTTTATATATAGGTAGTTCATCATATCAATTTGCGGTAATACATTTAGTTGGTGTCTAGTATTTTCAAACAAGGATAATGGACTCAGATAAAGAGGACTTGGCCTGTGTTATTGTCACTGTTGCTTCTTGTTATGATTTATAAATGCATTTTTATTAGATACATTTCCTCCCATCATCCTGCTCATTGCTTTAAAAGCAAACCTCTTTGAAGTATAAACTTCGTCCGCTCCCGCCCCCCGACTTCCGATTTTTCTGATATTTTTTGCAATACTCGACTGTTCTGGGAGCGGAGGCACGCTAGATTTTCCTCGATGTACTCGCGGGAATAATTATAGATAATTTAGAGTTCCTGGAAACTGTGGGCTTTTTTCGCTTTATCTCTGTATTCCTTTGATGAGACATCCCACAAACAAGGCCTTTCTATTATGTCATTAATTAAGTTCAAAGTAATCTTGTTCCACTCCATTTCTGACTATAAATTTAGTTTAGTGCAGAGAGAACGACACGAGTGCGACTACCGGTACTGTATTTGTAGCTTATAACAAAGAGAATGAGTGTTGCGGAGTGTTGTAACTATAATCCTACTTCACGAGAAGCACGTCGTTTGCGTCGTTTGGCTATCTGTTTACATGGAAACAGCAAGGAAGTTGCCGAAGCTGTGCCAACATCTCACGAACAATGAATTGACTTGACATGTTTTCCACTTGGAGCGGAAAACATGCCAACATGTTAAAAGTGTTAACCTCAACATTCTGAGTTAACATGCAAAGTCAATTGGAAGGCACTATCACAATATGCATGTTAATTGTAACATGTTAAATTTAACATGTTGGTGTTAAATGTTAATCTGTTGAGACCGGCCTTTAAACACGTATGCTCGAGACGGCGGAGGCTACGAGATACAGCGCAGTCAGTTTGTTTACAATATGTTTGGGGTATAAACATCTTTATTACAACCTCTTTGCTTTGGTATGTGGGAAGAAGGTAGAACAATAATGGCGTATCGTGGGATAACAGATCCGTTTACTCCGAAGTGTACTAGAAATGAAAGGTTTGCGCAAATGTCTAAGCAGGAACAGCTTATTGAGCAGAAAAAAAGAGAGATTCAAATCAAACTGGAAGAGCGGAAGAAGAGTAATGCTAACGAGGCTTTAAAGAAAGTCCAGACTACTTCTAGCACTACAAAAACAGTTCCCGTAATCCAGCCGAGCGCCAGTACGGGTACACAGAAGAACGTTCGGAAACCTTTTTGGAAAAGGTATTTTTGTACTGTCATTTACAGTTGAAAGCGAAAGTTTTCAGTCTTTTCACGTTTTGTTTGTGTGCAGTACTTCTTGCATGAAGAAACGTAGCAAACTTGTTATTGATATACCGTTTGCATTTTTGTTCAAATAGCCATATTATGTCTTCAATTTTCAGTGGTGATTATATTGTAAGGACTGTCAAGTTTTGTGCATGTCAAGGGCTATATTGTTTAAGCTGCATGGTATATAAGTATTTGTATTTTTTAACATATGCTTTTTTTGTGTCCAAGTATTCACCATGTGAGGGTGCAGATGAGGATAAAGTTGACAAGTTTTATGAAGCATTGAGTGACATCGTGGTCAGGGTCAACAGCAAGGATAGAATAGTGCTAATGGGCGATTTCAATGCGAGAGTTTGGAATAGAACTGAAGGATACGAAAGGGTGATTGGTAAATGTGGGGAAGATATGGAAGCTAATGGGAATGGGAAGCGTTTGCTGGACTTCTGTGCTAGTATGGGTTTAGCTGTTACGAATACATTCTTCAAGCATAAGGCTATTCACCGCTACACATGGGAGGCTAGGGGTACCAGGTCCATAATAAACTATATCTTAACTGACTTCGAATTCAGGAAATCTGTTAGGAATGTACGAGTTTTCCAGGGTTTTTTCGATGATACAGACCACCATGTGATCTATGGTGAACTAAGTATCTCTAGGCCTAGGGTAGAGAAAGTGAAATCTGTCTGCAAACGAATAAGGGTAGAAAATCTCCAGGACGAGGAAATTAGACAGAAGTACATGGATATGATCAGTGAGAAGTTTCGAACAGTAGACAGTAAGCAGGTTCAGGATATAGAAAGTGAATGGGTGGCATACAGGGATGCTGTAGTAGAAACAGCAAGGGAATGCCTAGGAACAACTGTGTGTAAGGATGGGAAAAGGCAAACATCTTGGTGGAATTAATGAACGTAAGTTTTCGTGGCTCATTGTATTAACACAAAGAAATAAATGAACTGGATTAAAGCCACTAAATATATATTTATTAATAATAAAGCCAAGCTTTCTGCCAAATTACATTGGCCTTCATCAGGGCATGTGAAGTTTTGCCTCCGACAGTGAGCAAATAAATTATCTGAAGGAACATGGAAGTCATGCCCGTACCATCCACGGTCTACCCTACTAACTGGACTCAAGGATCGTGGCGCTGTGCTGTGGTGGTTGGGAGGGGAGTTACTGATGCACCGCTCTCTGTCGACAGTTTGAGTGCGTCCCGCTGGGCCATGGTGGTGTTATGCATGTATTTCTGCAGTACAGGTCTCCATGTATTTGATAACTTGAAGCCGTCTTCCCTGTTGATGTTATTTGGGCGCAGCTCTATCTCTATGGCTTCCTTCACAAGACGAGCATAGAAGTCTTTTACAGGCGCGATGACCTTCGCCTGGTCAAAGAGGATTTCATGGTCTGTACTGTAGAAATGTTCTGCTATGGCAGACTGGCTTATAGTGTTCTCTGTGGAGGATGAAAGAGCGACATTCTTGTGGCGCTGTGCTGTGGTGGTTGGGAGGGGAGTTACTGATGCACCGCCCTCTGTCGACAGTTTGAGTGCGTCCCGCTGGGCCATGGTGGTGTTATGCATGTATTTCTGCAGTACAGGTCTCCATGTATTTGATAACTTGAAGCCGTCTTCCCTGTTGATGTTATTTGGGCGCAGCTCTATCTCTATGGCTTCCTTCACAAGACGAGCATAGAAGTCTTTTACAGGCGCGATGACCTTCGCCTGGTCAAAGAGGATTTCATGGTCTGTACTGTAGAAATGTTCTGCTATGGCAGACTGGCTTATAGTGTTCTCTGTGGAGGATGAAAGAGCGACATTCTTTACTGATCTGATGTGCTCTTTCACCCTGGTGCTAACAAGCCTTTTTGTCATGCCATCATATGAACAACCACAACCACATGGAATTTCATATACGCCCGGTGTTTCAAGACGTGGCTTCTCTTTGACTGGTCGAAACAGGGATTTGAGCTTCCGGTCTGCGGTGAAAACTGGAATTATATTGTACTTCCTAAGAATGCGCCCTATTCTGTCAGTTATACCTGCCACGTAAGGAAGGAATACTTTTTTCTTTTTGCTGTAGTCCTGGTTGGTGCTATTCAAGTTAGGCTCCTTGATCTTCACAGCTCGTGTTATGTCTCCAGATGTATAGCCGTTTTTCTTCATGGATATTGTCAGTTCTCTCATTGCACTCGAGCGGTTATCATCGTCTGCAACATTATTCACCCTAGTATATAACGTTCGAAGGAGAGCTGCTTTTTGGGAGGGGTGGTGATGTGAAGACTTATGAAGGGTGAAAGAGCACATCAGATCAGTAAAGAATGTCGCTCTTTCATCCTCCACGGAGAACGCTATAAGCCAGTCTGCCATAGCAGAACATTTCTACAGTACAGACCATGAAATCCTCTTTGACCAGGCGAAGGTCATCGCGCCTGTAAAAGATTTCTATGCTTGTCTTGTGAGGGAAGCCATAGAGATAGAGCTGCGCCCAAATAACATCAACAGGGAAGACGGCTTCAAGTTATCAAATACATGGAGACCTGTACTGCAGAAATACATGCATAACACCACCATGGCACAGCGGGACGCACTCAAACTGTCGACAGAGGGCGGTGCATCAGTAACTTCCCTCCCAACCACCACAGCACAGCGCCACGATCCTTGAGTCCAGTTAGTAGGGTAGGCCGTGGATGGTACGGGCATGACTTCCATGTTCCTTCAGATAATTTCTTTGCTCACTGTTGCAGGCAAAACTTCACATGCCCTGATGAAGGCCAATGTAATTTGGCAGAAAGTTTGGCTTTATTATTAATAAATATATATTTAGTGGCTTTAATCTTGGTGGAATGATGAAGTGAGAGCAGCTTGTAAACGCAAAAAGAAGGCTTATCGGAAATTGCTCCAAATAAAAGGCGAAGCCGTCAGACAGGGATTTGTACGTAAATGAAAGAAACAGAGCGAAACAAATAGTTGTTGAATCCAAAAAGAAGACGTGGGAAGATTTTGGTAACAACCTGGAAAGGCTAGGACAAGCAGCAGGGAAACCTTTCTGGACAGTAATAAAGAATCTTAGGAAGGGAGGGAAAAAGGAAATGAACAGTGTTTTGAGTAATTCAGTTGAACTCATAATAGATCCCAGGGAATCACTGGAGAGGTGGAGGGCATATTTTGAACATCTTCTCAATGTAAAAGGAAATCATTCTGGTGGTGTTGCGAACAGCCAAGCTCATGGGGAGGAGGAAAATGATGTTGGTGAAATTATGCTTGAGGAAGTCGAAAGGATGGTAAATAAACTCCATTGTCATAAGGCAGCAGGAATAGATTAAATTAGACCTGAAATGGTGAAGTATAGTGGGAAGGCAGGGATGAAATGGCTTCATAGAGTAGTAAAATAAGCATGTAGTGTTGGTAAGGTACCTTCAGATTGGGCAAAAGCAGTAATTGCACCTATCTATAAGCAAGGGAACAGGAAGGAGTGCAACAACCATCGAGGTATCTCATTGATTAGTATATCAGGCAAAGTATTCACTGGCATCTTGGAAGGGAGGGTGCGATCAGTGGTTGAGAGGAAGTTGGATGAAAACCAGTGTGGTTTCAGACCACAGAGAGGCTGTCAGGATCAGATTTTCAGTATGCGCCAGGTAATTGAAAAATGCTACGAGAGGAATAGGCAGTTGTGTTTGTTTCGTAGATCTAGAGAAAGCATATGACAGCGTACCGAGGGAAAAGATGTTCACCATACTGGGGGACTATGGAATTAAAGGTAGATTATTAAAAGCAATCAAAGGCATTTATGTTGACAATTGGGCTTCAGTGAGAATTGATGGTAGAATGAGTTCTTGGTTCAGGGTACTTACAGGGGTTAGACAAGACTGTAATCTTTCACCTTTGCTGTTCGGGTAAAAGTTCAGACCTTGTCACGCAAGTTTGTATCATAGTAATCATGGCTGACGATGGGCGAATGGACGCTGCCATTCGTTGAAGGCTAGTCCACTGAAATGTCGTTCCCATAATTCAATACAGACAGAAGTTATGACCAACTTACGCGATGAAAAGACCTAAGAGTGAGGCAATGTCAAAGAATAGCCATATGAAACAAATAAGAGTAAGAATATCTTGCTATGTTGAACTATGGTAGTGACATTTCATAGGGCAAATCTTCAGGCGATGCAGAGTCCATTTGTGCCAACGCCAGCCACGATTATTAACGATTATATAACAACGTGATTGAATATAAAAAAGAAATAGAGGCCTAATTATTAGTAGTACGTAGCGTTCCCGACACCGGAAGAAAAAAAATCACAACGAAATGTAACGGGAATGATAAACAATGTATAATAGAGAAGAAGAATGTATGTAAATGGAACCAACCTTAATGTAGTGGAGGTTAGGCGATGACACGAAAAAACAACACGATTGAACTTCTCATTCACTAATAATTTGACGTGATGGACACACCATTCACATACTCTGCTATTTGAAATCAAATTGTGACGTACATAGAATTGAAGTAAATCCTTGAAGTTGTTCTTGTAATTCGCTGAAAAACTTGTTACATTAATAACACATCCATCGTACGATGCCATGTCAATATAATTAGATATGTTTTCTGTATCAACAATGGCCAGATGCACTGGATGCGCTATGTACGAAAAAAGAAGTAGTAGACTTTGCTTCTATCAATCCTATCATTTCGTGACCAGTAAGCGACATAGAATGCCGTGGTGTATTAATGTGAAGAGAAACGTCATTGTGGTCCAGGGCTAAGTCGTGCGAGTCGTCTGCGAGAAAAATAAACATAGTCCAGGGCTAACCTAACCTAACCTAACCGCGAGTCGTCTGCGAGAAAAATAAATAACCTAACCTAACCTGCGATAAAATTAAACATAGTCCTAACCTAACCTAACCTATGTGAAAACAAATGTAATTGTGGTCCAGGGCTCAACAAATGTAACTGTGGTCCAGGGCTCAGTACCATTTAGTTCCTAAGTACAGTGGTTGGCAGCATCGGCGAGTCGTGCAAGTCGTCTGCGAGAAAAATGAACATAGGACAGTCATACCGCGCGTAGATATTGCCGATGCAAGCGGTAACCATGGTACTAATGTTGCGTGACATAGACTGAAGTTCTAATGCTGTTCGTAGTTTACATGGATCATCTGCTGAAAGGTATAAAATGGTAGGGAGGGATTCAGTTAGGTGGAAAGGTAGTAAGCAGTCTGGCCTATGCTGACGACTTGGTCTTAATGGCAGGTTGTGCCGAAAGCCTGCAGTCTAATATCTTAGAACTTGAAAATAGGTGCAATGAGTGTGGTATTAGAATTAGCCTCTGAAGACTAAATTGATGTCAGTAGGTAAGAAATTAAACAGAATTGAATGTCAGATTGGTGATAGAAAGCTAGAACAGGTCGATAATTTCAAGTATTTAGGTTGTGTGTTCTCCCAGGATGGTAATATAGTGAGATTGAATCAAGGTGTCGTAAAGCTAATGCAGTCAGCTCGCAGTTGCGGTCAACAATATTCTGTAAGAAGGAAGTGAGCTCCCAGACGAAACTATCTTTACATCGGTTTGTTTTCAGACCAACTTTGCTTTACGGGAGCGATGCTGGGTGGACTCAGGATATCTTATTCATAAGTTAGAAGTAACAGACATGAAAGTAGCAAGAATTATATCTGGTACAAACAGGTGGGAACAATGGCAGGATGGTACTCGGAATGAGGAGATAAAGGCTGATCTACGAATGAACTCGATGAAGGTGTACGCATAAACCGGCTTCGGTGGTGGGGTCATGTGAGGCGAATGGAGGAGGATAGGTTACCTAGGATAATAATGGACTCTGCTATGGAGGGTAAGAGAAGTAGAGGTAGACCAAGACGACGATGGTTAGACTCGGTTTCTAACGATTTAAAGATAAGAGTTATTGAACTAAATGAGGC
The DNA here is from genome assembly GCF_040414725.1 of Anabrus simplex. NCBI lineage: Eukaryota > Metazoa > Arthropoda > Insecta > Orthoptera > Tettigoniidae > Anabrus > Anabrus simplex. The sequence continues at coordinate 1,639,143,341 of NC_090265.1, read as the reverse complement.
CACAACACTAGTTGCAAATAGAGGATTGTGGCGACGTTTAGTAAATTCACAGAGGGTTGCAGACTGAATGCTGAAAGGCATAACAGTCTATAATGATAATGTATGTATGTATGTATGCTTTTATGTCGTATCGAATGTGGTAGGGGATATAATGCTTTCAAGGGTTTCTTTCCTACTCGTGAGTAATCGTACTAACCAAATAGCTTTCTACAATGTGATTTCGGTGACACTTCTGTAGGCGGGGCGCTGTTGGGAATCATTAGAAATGATTGAAAGCGAAACAGCATAAAAGAACTAATTGCCACCATTATCTTTGTTCCGATTATTGGCCAGCTCCGAACAGTTGTGATCGGCTGTGAAGAAGTCTTATGTAATTTTTTCCCCACTAGAGGTCGCATGATCAGTGGCCACAGGGTTACATTAGGTGAAATTGTACCCCCCGCTGTAATTAAGGCACGTTTTTGATCATTGAATCTTTGTCACAAAAAGTGTCTAGATGAACATAAACCGAGGGAATTTCCTGTTATTCAGACCAATGGTCTTGTCACTAGCCAGACCTAACCTATCGAGCCCAATGATTTTTGTCACTAGCTGACCTAACCTATCCAGACCAATCGTTTTGGGTCACTAACCGGACCTAACCAATCCATACCAATGGTTTTGACACTAGCCAGACCTAACCAATCCAGCCCAGTGGTCTTTTGTCACTAGCTGGACCTAACATATCCAGACCAGTAGTCTTGTCACTAGATATTCTTAGATTGGTAGCTCTGTATAGCTGGTTCAGACATCACTGACCTGTGCCACGTTCGTGTAACATCTGTTACATTGTCTGAGGCGCGCCATGTTGTTTGTTTAATGTCTGTGACATCGTGCGAGGTGCGCTTACCGTGATTTCTGCTTTAGTTGGCATAATATTTCCACCAAAAACTGTGAAATATTACGATGACAATTATGGTATGCCCCTTCAGAATTTTCCATGACCCAATTGAATCACTACTACTAAATCTTCCTTATTCTTTTGTTGTATTCTATTTTGGTAAAATTTGACACCTTGCTACCCAAAACTTGTAACCATCATCAGTCGTATTACTCATTACTGAATGTTGTGATCCCACTGTTTTTTCTCTGGAGGGTTACATGCTTCATAAAGTGTTGCTGTTCAACTTGATCTTCAGCTTTTCTTAGGACGTTCTGAAGAGGAAGGCCAGTTATCTTCCTAGCCTGATCTAGCCACCTGCTTGCTGTCCTTCCATGTGGTCTCCTGCCTTCTATTTTTTCTCTGTGGTAGACTTCTCCAGTTGTCTCCGTCCTTCCTTAAGATATGTCCAAGGAACGAAGTATTCTTTCACTGACATGTGTAGAGAGACATTTCACTGCCTTCATCTCTTTAATGATGGACTCATTTGTTCTCCTTTCAGTCAAAGCTACACGTAGCATTCTACTCCAACACCACATCTCAGAGGCATCGATGTGGTCTTCATCCTTAGCCTTGATGGTCCATGTCTCACAACCATAAAAGAACATGGAAAATACTAGTGTTTCAACTAATCGAATCTTCGTGATTTTGGATATTGCCCTGTTCTGTCAGATCTTAGTTTACTCATGTCTGCACGTCCCAGGACAATACGTCTCTCTATCTCTTTCTCGCAATTTCTTGTGTCACTTGTACATGACCGAAGGTATACAAGGTCATTAACCAACTCCAGTCCCTTTAACCCTCTTGGAGCCAGGAGCCGATCTGATCGGCTGCTCAACATCAGCTGGAAGAGGCCAGAGCTCCACCTCCACTCTACTAATATAAAATGCCAGGCCGTTTTTAGTGGAAATACATGTATTTTAAAATTCGCGTATATCTACCAGTGTAGGGCAAATACCAGCAAGAAATTTTCTGAATATCGACTACATAGAATAAACAAATGATTTAGAGTGATATAAAGTATCAAAAACATTTTATTGTTCATAGTTATCGATAACAATTTTAGGAAGAGAAAAACATTTTCGCAATGTCTCTCTCAATATCTACTTTGAAAAAATTATTTACGACACAAAAGAATATACGTAATGATGTATAATGTATTTCTAAGTTCAGTTCTATAGAATAAGTAATTTGAATGAAAAAAATAACATAAAAATTAAAAATTCAAACATATGTCACTAGTAAAACAAGACAGTTTTACACACCGATAAAAGTCGTGTACATTTATATGTACTGTATTGATGTATGGCAAATACTGACAAGAAATTTTCTACATGTGGACCACATATTTAAAAAATAATTCTGAATGATTAAAAAAATAATAGTTAATATTATAGTTTTTGTTTTCTGAAAAGACCTTTTCATGTTTTCGATTCTACTATCTATTTGAAAAAGAATTTTACAATACAACAGAATATATGTAATTAAAGTATCTATGGCGCTAAAGCACAGATTTGTTTGGCCTACCATACGACCACTGCTCAGTTCGAAGACCTGCAGTTTACGAGGTGACGCATGGTCAGTAAGACGAATCCTCTCGGTTATTATGATTGGTTTTCTAGACCGGGGTTGCCCTCTCAGATATCTCCTCATTGCCTGCTGCCATTTCTTGATGGATACAGTACTTTTGTATCCACCTCTTGGCACAGGCCAGAGTAAAGTGTAGCTTCCACCGAAGTCCCAGTCTCATCCATGGCTGTGACAATATGGAAGCTGCTGGGGTATGTGTGGTACTGAGTAATGACATTCAGAGCACGACTAGTGCATCTGAGTGTTATGAAAGGTGCTGCTCACAGGGTCAGTCGTGCTGCAATAGTACTTTCTGACCCAGTGAGGAAAGCAATGGCAAACTACCTCACTCCTCGTCTTGCCTAGTACGCCTCATTTTGGTGCTGCCATTGGTTTTTGCGGTTTCCTTATAACCGCATAACGTTTGGTGGTGCTATTTGAGGATCCAACCAGCCTCTGGGCTGATGACCTAACAGACAGACAGGGTCACTTAGGTTGAGTGGACCTCGAACCAACCCTCAGGCCCAGATAAAAATTCTTGACTTGGCCGGGAATCGAACCCATGACCTCCGCGTGAGAGGGAGGCACGCTATACTATGCCCGCGGGGACTGGCATTTACATAATGATAGAGGACTATCTGCGACTATAAGGTTTAGAAGAGCGAGAGTGAAAAGTAAATTGAAGTACGATATGGGTCCAGCCCAGCGATGCAGGGGGCAACGCGTCTGTCACCCGGTGGCTCCAGGTTCGATTCCCAGCCGGGTCAGGGATTTTAAATTGTAAATGATTAATATCCCTGGTCTGGGCGTTTGTGTCGTCTTTAACGTTCGTTTCCTCACATTCAACACTTTACACTTCTGCCATTTACAAAATACACGCAGGTTCCTCACATATGGTGCAAGTAGGGGCAAAAGATCTTTCTAGGTCGACCAATCGATTGCAGAAACTGTGTTTAGACAATGCCTAAGTATGGCTGCCGCATTGCAGAGACGTTATTTATCACTGACCGGTTAGCGGTATTTGTAAACACAGGAAACGACTCTTGTGAAAGCTAGAAGACCCTCTTAGAACTATCGTGCTGACCTCCTGAATCCAAGATACATCTTGCTGGAATCCTACAAGTTGAGCTACAGCGGAATAACCGTTCCGGCGGATGCGCCCTCCCGGGATGTGCTGGCAACAGTACACGGGAGCCTCCAATGCCTATAAAACGAGGCTCGCCCCGGGAGGGATGTCAGTTGGCTGTCGGACGACCGATGGGGCATCAACCGGTCATGTTTAAACACTGCCGAGACCACTGTTTTAACTTCACATGAGAGGAGTGAATCACAGTCAGGAGGTTATGTACCATGAAACATGTAATTTGTATTATCATGTTGAGACGATTCTGGGAAGAAAGGTCAGTCCGACGGCCTCTCTGTGGGTCACCCGCTGCAAAACCGCAGCAATTCATTTGAAATGTACAGGGAGGTAGAGCTTAAAATACGATTTCACTTGTTTCTTTACAATAGAGTAAATTAATGTATTATTTGGGTCCACCTTTTCAATACAAAATGTAAATAGTGTAAATTACATAAATGATTAGGGACTAGTTTCGACCTAGTAATAGGTCATCGTCAGCCTAAAGCAAAATTAAAACACAAATAACGAAGAAATTAAACAAATAAAGACACGTACGGTCTCGTAAAAGTACATACCATGTGAGATATTGTGCAGCACTATGTTAAAAAATAACTCTGAAAGAGATTCATAATAAGTCCAGTGCATATTAAAAAGATGTTATAGATAGGAATCCTTGAGTTGCTGGAATATGCTGGCTCCTTTAAGATGCAGGTATCCAATTGAAGAACCACTGAGCCGAAGTTACGTCGTTTATTTATGAATGAAGTCCAGTGCGCACTAAAAAGATGTTATAGAAAAGAAATCTTGAGTTACTGGATAAGGAGATAAGAATATGCTGGCTCCTTTAAGATACTGGTATCCAATTGAAGAACCACTGAGCCGAAGTCACGTCGTTTATTTACGATTAAAGACCAGTGCGCTGTATAGCATTAAAAAGTTGATAGGGATGGAAATTTTTCAGCTGTTGGTCAAGGAATTCAACATATGCTGGCTTCTTAAATTTGCTGCTGTATATTCGAAGAACAACTGAGATGAAGTTACGTCGTTTTTTAAGATATTCATAGACGTAAAAACATGGATCCTGGAAAGGCTCTTCAGTTGTTTGGAACTTGAAGGAAGGTAATTGTTGTGCATGGAGGCTTAAGAATCCAGAGATGCGCTACATTATGTTAAAGAATAGAGATCCATAAAAAGGTCCTGTGCGCTGACGAAGGGACAGTCCGGTAAATGTCAACTTGAATACAATTCTTGGCAACCGATATATTTTATTATGCATGGGGTGATTTCCATGGAATTATAGGTCATTTTGCCTACATACATGTCAGAATTACTTGTCACAATCGTCAGAGGGCTGTCACATACATCAACCGGGAGGGATTCACTTATATTTACTGCCATGTAAGCACACATAATAGTGAAAACTAAAATGTAGGTTGCAGGTTGGTTTTATATATAATTGTCGCGCTAATTTAGATAAGTTTTCGGCAACTACAAGATAGAAAAAGGCAAGTGGTGGTGGTGGTCATTATTGTTTACAAAGGAGGACTGGGGAAAAAGAGCCGTGGCCATCATAACAGCTCTAGTATTTGCCTGGTATAAAAATAGGGAAACTAAGATCGCCAGAATTCAAGCTACATCTTTGACTCGTACAACACATTCAGTTACACATTACTATTGTTTCATCTTCCCCTTGTCAAAGCTATTTACGAGTAGATTACACTTACCGTAGCAACACTATAATCAAAGCTACACTTTCCCGTATGGTGGCGTGTCGCTTTAGTGTCAATATTATGAGAGTTAGTTTCAACCGAAAGCGATATTCTTATTTATGGGCAAGTCATGCTCATGCTCAGCCATGTTTGAGTAATGTGTAGGAACTTTTTATGCTTGAAGTGTAGGAAGACAAACAGCTGACTGGCATTTGGCGCATGCAAAGAAAGAGTTGCATGAAAGATACTTCTATCTCCATTTCTTAACCAATATTGAAACTTTAAACGATGTCTAGTTAAACACCAGCTGAACATTGTTTATGCAATGGAAGATTGTGATCGATTTAGACGTTGTTTAGGTAAGGCTTAAAACTAGTCATCGTTTCTCCAATCAGCCCATTGTCTTTAGTATATCCCCAGAAATCTTATAAATTCCAGCCACTTTTCTAGTTTTCAACTTTCGTATCTTATTGTAAATGTAATTGTTCCATATGTAAAGTTTAATATTTCTTTAGTATTAGTCACCCCCAATATCTGTCCTACTTTTAAAGACACCACTCAGACTTATTCGTCTACTAATGCAGAGGTGCCAACTGTTACAGATTGTCCGTAATGATTACCGATTTCACTTCACGATTACGGCATTACGGTCGAAGGGGAAATTATTACGGAAAAGCAACATTGTCACGATAAAAATTAATTTCTGTAAAAAAAAAAAAAAAAAAAAAAAAAAAAAAAAAGGAAAGAAGTAAAGAAATGTTCAGTCCCTTAGAGCATTGCTGGTCAACTCTAATCGTTTCGATGTTTGTAAGTTGGCAACTAAACATATTTTGCAGTTATTTGGTCATCACTTCCTTTTGTTTCCCACGAGTGTTGTGAAATCACGGCCAGCTACATAGATATACGCTGCTTTCGTAGCTAGAATGACGTGGGAAAGACGTATCAAGTCGGCTGTGAGGTAGGCTCTACTCCTTGCTCTTTTGTTCTGGAGTGCGTGGTTTGTTGTGTGCTTAGAACGAGTGGTATATTTAGCGCATTTCAATTCTAATTGTTCTAGACGCTGATTCGAAAAGTAGTGATAGGTTTTGTAAAATGAAGCGGAGCAATTATCAAATTGCATCTTCTTCTAAGAAGACAGCAGTGTTACAGAAATATCGAGACGGTTACACAAAGGAATAGCCATGCGTACTTGCCTCAAGTGTTAGTGAAAACCACGTGTTCTGCATTGTGTGTTCGTGTAATTTCTCTGTGGCTCACGGTGGACGAGATGATTGCTGAAGACACATAGAATCCAAGAAACATCACACATACGATGAATCAAAATCACAAAACCAGTCTGTTTCGTTGTTCTTCGTAAAAAGTAATGAAACTGCGGTGACAAATGCAGAATTGCTGTTCACATCCTTTCTTTTGGAGCATGATATTTCGTTATCAGTTTCAGACCACGCTGGAAATTTGTTTAGATCAATGTTCCCCGACTCTAAAATATCTCAGAAATATGGTTGTGCAAGAACTAAAACCTCTACTTTAGTTCAATACACGGCATCTGAGGCAAAAAAAAAAAGGAAATAAGTGAACTTTTGCAAATAACGCCCTTTTCTTTGGCTTCTGATGGTAGTACGAATTCAACTGCAGTTAAACTTTATCCTATAGTTGTCTCTTTCTTTAATGCTCAGAGAGGTCAAATATCAACTCTTCTGTTGTCATTGTTAGAGAGTACCGACAACACAGGTGAGGGAATTTTCTCTGTTATTAATAACGAATTGTCTTCTTTAGCAATTCCATGGGAAAATTGCATTTCTTTTTCATCTGATAATGCATACACAATGATAGGGGCAAATAAAGGTGTTGCCAAATTTGTGAAAGACAGGCATTCTTCTGTTTATGTCCCGGGTTGTTCGTCATCTTATACACATCTGTGCACAGAAAGCAGCAGCCCAATTGCCAGTTAATGTAGAGAAATTTTTGGTTCAGTTATATTAATATCGTGATAAGAGTTCTAACAGGCAAAACATGTTGAAAGTTTATCAGGCTGTTTGTGGCACAGAGGGTCACAAAACTTTGAAATATGTTAGTACCCATTGGCTCTCGCTTCTTCAGTCTACTGATATTCTTGAGCAGTGGGAAGCTTTGAAACTCATGTTTTGTAGTGAGACCCACCATGAAAATGAGACCACCAAGCAGTTTGAAACTGTGAAATCTTTCATACAAGACCCACACAAAAAACTGTTTTGCTACTTTCTTCAGAGTTCACTTCCTGTTTTTAACTCTGTGAATATATTTCTGCAACAAGATGCTCCAGCCATACATCTTCTTAGGAGGAAACTTACTGGTCTTTTAACTGACCTATTGGTAAGATTTGTTCAGCCATGTTCTCTTCAGTCAGAATCTACCTCCCTTTTGAGTGTTGAATTCAAGACGAGGAAATACCAGAAAGCCAATGAGGACTTGGTAATTAGAGCAAAAGCTAGGGCATACTTGGGAAAGATAATGACTGTGATGAAGAGATGTTTTATAATTATGTAAGAGAGTTTTTTATGGCAGCTTGCAGTTACATTACCAGGAAATTTCCCCTTGATGATGAATTTCTTCATCATGCCGAAGTTCTAGACATCTCTGTCAGAATGAAGGTTTCCTATTCATCCCTTGAATGTTTTGTTCGAAGATTCCCAACTTTGGTCAAGGAAAGTGAACATGACAAATTTGAAGAGGAATTTGCAGTTTACCAGTGTGATACTTTCCCTGAATATATTGTGCATGGACCTAACATTGATGTGAATTGGGGCAACATTGAAGAGCTTAAAAGTGAAAGTGGACAAATTAAGTATAAAATCTTAAGTAATGTTGTATTTGCAGTACCAAGTGTACCTCATAGTAACTCTCCCACAAAGAGTTTTCAGTGTTGTTAGGAAAAATCAGACAGAATTCAGGCCTACATTAAGTACATCTACACTGGAATCGCTTATGGTTCTGAAGACGAAAATGTCATCTTAGGGGGAAGTATGTTTCAAGAAAACCTACACCGAAAAGCAGCTGCTGGGTGCGAAACAAGCTACAAAGAATTTTTTATCTCAGAACAAACAGGTAATGAGCAAATCTTATTGTGTAATATGATATACTTTAGAATAGAGTGCTGTAGGAAAGGGCAAAGTGGGTGCTTTGTATTTGACTCGTAAACGTTTTGTCGGGGGGGTGTGTGCTCGAGTAAAAAATGGGATTACTGATAACCCGCTTCAAAGGTTGGCACCTCTGCTAATGTCATTCCATGCCATCTCTCCACTGACAGCAATCTTTACATAATGCTGAATGAATACTTCTGCCTTTAAAAAATCATCACGTACACACTCTTCTTGTCCATAAATGGTTCCTGGAATGTCCTTTTGGAACCTGTTTCTGTCTTAAAGTACCTATGTATACCCTTCCATTTTTCACTAAAATTTGTATGACTGCCAATTATATCTTGCCACAATGTTGTCCTTACGGTGCGTTTTCCAAGGAGCGATTGTAGCCACACCGCGACAGCAGTCTCCATCTCTGCGCTTGCGCAGTTTGAATTTGGTCTGCGACTCGCTGCGATTGTGACTTGAGCCGCCACACTGGTGCAGTGAGCAGTGCTGGCGGCCACAGTCGCTGCGACGGAAGTGACTATTGCTCAACACCTCATCCGCAAGCATTCACCTCTGTCAATCAAGGGCCGATAAAAGCAGAGCCGTGCTCAGATGTAAACAGTCTTGATATCTTGTCAAGATTACTGGGTCATAATTTATAGGAAGGAATATACAGTGTAGGCCTAATATGTACTTTTAAATAAAATGCAAATCCTACTCTTAATTATCGTTTTTATGCGTTTTTATCGATTCCTTCATTCCCTAGATTACACCGATGGAATGGCATGTAAATAATTGCCATATTGGTGCAATTAATGTTGTCACTCAATTAAGTTGCGGGTTTGTTAAACTTGAAGTTTACCGGGCCAGTTGACAGTGCTGTTAGGGGCACGCAGCTGTGAGCTTGCATCCGGGAGTTAGTGGGATCGAATCCCACTATCTGCTGTCCTGAAGATGGTTTTCCGTGATTTGCCAATTTTATACCAAGCAAATGCTGGGGCTGTACTTTAATGAAGCCACGGCCACTTCCTTCTAGCTCCTAGGCCTTTCCTAAGCCATCGTTGCCATAAGACCTATCTGTGTCGGTGCGACATAAAGCCACTAGCAAAATAAAATCTTGAAGTCTATTACGACCATACGACCACAGATTTAATGATCGTTATGTCTTACTGTAAAAACATTTATTCAGCTGAGCTAAACACTGTTAAAATAAGATTAAAATATCCGTACCTGATAGTTTAGAGAAATAACTAACCACTCAGTCTGAAATACTTCCTGAACTTTGTCTCATCACTTAAAAGATGCCTGTTAATTAAATTGTTATAGCGTCCTTCCTCATAGTGTGATGCAAATATACTGTTGACTTTCCTTCTTTTCGGGCCGAGATACCACATTAACAATTCCTCTTCTTCTTCCATTCAAATGTCAAGGAAAGCCCTGCCACTAACGAAATTGCCCGTGCTCTCGTCCATTTCTGACGGACTGGACTGCGCGACTAGCGGCTGGAGTCGTGTCTAAGAAAACACCCCACGTGCCGGTCGCTTGTGGCTGCTGTCGCCAACGTATATGGCGACCCCAGTTGTTGCGGATCTGGCCGCCGTGGCGGCTACAGTCGCACCTTGGAAAACGCACCTTTAGCTGACTTCTGAGCCATATCTGCATGGCAGGTTCATAAATATTACTGTTCTGTTATTGCTAATGGCCTCTTCTGGCTTCACCTTAAATGACTTAACAACTTCCGTGGTTATACTAGAGAGGGCAGCTCCCTCGATGTTGGACACGGATGGTCGCGTCTTACCGAGACTTACAATAATTGAATATCTTCCACCTTTTTGGTACTTTTTATTTCCTTTCTAGCAAATTAATTATAAACAGTACATTTTTTGTTCTTATTTGAGAACATCTTCAGCTGTTGTTTAACTTAGGTAAATCACTAAGTTTTTGAGTACATTATTTTCAGGTACATTGTGTCCGACTCGTTGGCTGAATGGTCAGTGTACTGGCCTTCGGTTTAGAGGGTCCCAGGTTCGATTCCCGGCTGGGTCTGGGATTTTAACCTTCATTGGTTAATTCCATTGCCCCGGGGGCTGGGTGTTTGTGCTGTCCCCAACATCCCTGCAACTCACTATCCTATCCACCACAATAACACGCAGTTACCTAAACGTGGCAGATGCCGCCCACCCTCATCGGAGGGTCTGCCTTACAAGGGCTGCACTCGGCTAGAAATAGCCACACGAAATTAAAAAAAGGTGCATTGTTCCTCTTAAAAACTATTTGAATATAAATTGGATTTAAAATGCTATTGAAACAATGTGGTGGTTAATGGGTTGATGAAATGAAACAGGATGAATACATAGTTAGCCTACTTAAAAAATTATATCTATTCATTGGAATAGTTGCTAAAAATTTCAAAAATCTGTTTGAGCTTCAAACGTAGCTCCTCCAGGGTCACGGTAGAATTGGAGTTTAACAACAGTAAGAAATTGAGACGAAGCTCCCTTTTCAAAAAAGTTCCGCATTAAACTCAATTTAAGACACATTAAGTAAGCTCAAAATAAACAACAGCCAACCTGGAAGGAGTGTAAGAAGTGAACATTCAACAACACCAACACCCCTCCCTTACCGATAATATATGACATAATACAATACGCACATCGGGAGATTGGAGGCATGGACCGCGACTAGGAAAGGCCAAGACACAGCCCTGACCGGGAAACGTCCCTCATTAACAATGCGCAACAGGGATGAAACTAACTACTAGTAATAAAATCCAAATAAAATTTAAATGAGGGTTTATTAATATAATAAGATATCAAGGAAAAAGAATATGAAGCCACCAATAGAAAAAAAATAATAAAAGGATACATACTTGTGTTCATTTGGTTCAGTCGAAGTAGTAACATGAAAGCGTGAGCATAGCATTTGTCAAACACCAAAATCAATATTTAATTGACAACGTGCTCACCGTCTCAATTATAATTACACTACATAATTAGTCAATCAGAAAACAATCCACACGGATTTGTTTGGTCGTTCTTTCCACGAGACTAATTAATAGCTATAGAAAGATAAGATCCCGGAGATGAAACACAGAGCAGATATAACATAATGCAGGTATTGGGATGGCCGAGAGAGAAAACATCACTGGACCAAAAAACAATAGTCAAATCCAAAGAGAATCACAGGCAGCCGCATCACCTGAATTTAAGTAAACAAACATGGTGGCCTCGTGGGCAAGCAAACGGTCAAAACAGAGACCAAGGCAAAATAATTAACACCATACCCAAAAAAAGAAACGCAAGGTATGGAAACAAGATAAAAAGGAAAAATTACACTGACCGATAGTCATCATTTTACTCCCCACACTCATGAACACACACCCAAACATTCAGACATTGCCGGTATCGGGCAACAATAGGAGCGGTAGCTCCATTCAAAAAGTAGATCACAAACTCATGTAGTATGACTTTCATGGTCACAAACAAAGGTCTCACATATATCAGAGTAACGTGCACGGCGCAAATATTTCATCAGCAGGACAGTAGACACCCATTGATCACGCATAAGTCCACCAGCATACGCACTCCGTACAACACTAATGGATCTCCGCGTCGACACACAGGGCATACATTCATTTGATGGGAAAATACATTAGAATGCAGTGCGCATAAATAGAAATGATCCGAGACCCAGTTACCAACATCTCACAACCACAATAACAGCAACCCACACGCGGTCCATTCACGCCGCAGAGCACAAAGATGCATATCAATCAGTTGTGATTAAAGGCACAAGAAAATCATGAGATAATCATAGGATCAATATAAAAGCAAGGATCACCATACCTGCAATATCAGCTGTCAAATTAAAAAGGATGATGGCAGAATAGGCTGAGTTTAAATCTATTAAATACCCATCTGTAGCTCAGAAAAGCCACTCCGATCTGCGAGGAGTCCATTTTATATTCCTCTCTCATAACAACAAACATTTGAGTCAAAGGAATAAAGTTACACACTCGCCGGAAAGAATGACCCTCCGTGTTCCCAACTGAGGGTGCTGCTTTCTATAGTACAACCTTGGAAATAGTTAAGTCAATCAAGCTAAAGCTGATACAAGTTCTTAGCAATACGGGAAACATCGCTTTTTATGAACATGCTATATTAGCATGTCTCAAGTGTCAAGAAGTCGAATCATTTAAATAAAATCTTTTAACTGGAAGACAAGCAGATATTTTTTAATGTAACAGAGTTTTGAAATTTTCAACAACAACTATTCAAATGAATAGATATAGTTTTTTAAGTAGGCTAACTATGTATTCATCCTGTCTCATTTCATCAACCCATTAACCACCACATTGTTTCAATATCATTTTAAATCCAGTTTATATTCAAATAGTTTTTAAGAGGAACAATGTACCTGAAAATAATGTACTCAAAAACTTAGTGATTCACCTAAGCTAAACAACAGCTGAAGTTGTTCTCAAATAAGAATGAAACATGTACTGTTTATAATTAATTAATTTGCTAAAAAGCAAATAAAAAGTATCAAAAAGGTGGAAGATTTTCAATTATTGTAAGTCTCTGTGATTAGAATTTGTTACGGAAAATGAAGCTGATTACTTGCAATGGTCGTATCTTTCCGACGAGGTGTGAATTTTATCTTTTTGACTCGAATTTTTGCTTTGGTTTTGAGTGAAGAATAAAAATGGACCCCACGCAGATCGGAGTTGCCTTTTTGACTTACAGAAAGGTCTTTAAACGATTCAAACTTAGCCTATACCATCATCCTCCTCTTTTCCTTGCTGGTTAATATACTTCAGGTATTGGTATTCTTTCGTATTATTTGTTCTATTATCTATAGCTGATATGTGTCGTTTGCTCCGCAGTATGAATGACTGCATGTTGTTCTTGTGGTTATTGTCATTATGATATGTTGATGTTTGGGTCTCATATTACTTCTGTTCATGTGCGCTGCATTTTTTTGTAATTTGGCCATCTTGAAGACTGTTTGCCCTTTGTGTCGGTGCGAGCTTCCACTGGTATCATACGGTGCGAACCCTGATGGGTTTGTGCATAACTGCGGGATTTCACTGATCCCACAGCTGAATTTGTTTGTCCTGTGCACACAACTTCTGATATAAATGAGACCTCGTTTATGACCTTGGAGTCATGCTATGTGAAATTGAGTTCGTCGTTTGACTGACGCTGGTGTTCATATTGCTTGCTGATCCCGGCTGTGCCTGAATGTGTGCGCGAATGTTAGTATGAGAGGGGAGTGAAAGAATGATGTATCAGTCAGCTGTATTTACGTTTTGATCTTGTTTCTGTATCTTATTCATGCATTTTCGTAAGGTGCTATTTCTTTTGCCTTCGCACCAGTCTTGGCTGCTCGCTTACCTATAGGGCTGCCATGTTTTATGTTTCTTTCATTTAGGCTATGCGCATGCCTGGGATTTTCCCCTTTGGTTATTAATATTATCTCCTTGGTCTGGAGTTATTTCTCTGATATCTTGCATATTTTCTTTTCTTTTTCAACTCGGGGTTTTCTCCTTGATGGGTGGGAGTTAGACGATCTGTGGTGATTGTTACTATGTGGGTGATGTCGTATCGATGTTGTATGAAAAGTGAATTCAAATATATTCGTGGAAAGAACGAACTCTTATGGTCTATGGCACCAATATTAATGCTGGCACATTCAATAATGGTATTGTACTTAACTGAGTGAGCTCGCCGATTGTTTTAATATTTTTTGGGTTTGGTAACTTCATGCTCACATAACAATGTTGTGCCACCAACTGGACCAGGACTGCTTATGTATGTACCCATTCTTATCCTTTTAATTGAATATTTTCCTTTCCTCCTACCTTTATTTCATGATTTTAATAAACCCTTATTACATGTACTGGAATTTTATTACTTATAGAATTAGTCTCTTACTATTTTTAATTTGTAAAGAGGGTCTTTTCCAGTTTAAGGCATTTTTTTTGGCCTTTCCTAGTCACGATCTACGCCTCAAATTCTCTCATGGTAATTATTTGTACTGGGATTGTTTCTGCGATGGGAGGGGGTGTGGCTCACTTCTTTGCTAGATTAAATTTTGTAACACGTTCATTCAATTTCTCCTTTCTTCCACAGCCACTTCTAACTCTATTTCTTACCCCCTGTGGGTGGGGGACGCAAACGAAGAATACACCCACGGTATCCCCTGCCTGTCGTAAGAGGCGACTAAAAGGAGCGACCTAGGCGTGGATATGGATTGTGGTTTGGTATAATGTGTTGGACCCCCTGTGGATGGAGGGGCTGAATACATTCACAGGTAATTCCTGCCTGTCATAGAAGTGACTAAAAGGGTCATGTGGCCATGGTCCCCTCTTTATTTTTCATTGTATTTTGAGGGTTAGTTGTAGACTGATTCAAAATTCTTGATCTACGTGCTGCTCGGAGATGGGCTTCTTACGTATGTGATTACGCTCGAAAGCCCGCTTTTGACCACCCAGGGATCTTGTGAGTGGGAACGTCATGTACCCGTGCAATAGTATCTGCCTGAGAACACAGGTCCCCGCACAGCCGAATGGCAGGAGGACATAATATTATTAACTGTTTTTTATTTTTTCTCTATATTTAATGCTCTGTACACGCTATGGGGTACATGCTATTGCGGGTGATTGCAGGAAGAGAGTCCTAGTGCTCATTCCCTCAGTCATCCCGTATTAGGCATCGTCCAGCATTGGACCGCGGACAATACTGGCTACTACCAGGTGGGTATTGCCTTGGCTGCTTGGTACGGATACAGAGAACCCTGATCAGAGTGGGTGGCATTCGAGGAGGATGATTTTGGGCATGGCTTAAAAAAGTCTTCGACCTGTCCAAGGTCTTTAACCTAAGTCTTTAACTTGTGATTCCTTGAGGAGGGATTCCTTGAGGAGTTCAACCCCCTGGGAACAAGCACGTGTGAAGGAATGGGATCCAGCTTCCCTAGGTTTCTGGTTGTTACCAGAACTGATGGGAGTGACTTCAGGCTGGCAAAGTTTATTTTGTTAAGCAGGAACATAGAAGGTGTCTACGGCAAACTGGATAAGAAAATGCGAAGCGGTAGTTTGTTGCTAAAGACGCGCATTGCCGTGCAAGTTGATCTGTTGCTCAAGTGCGATCACTTTGGCAATATTCCCGTCAAAGTGGAAGAACACAAGACCTTGAATCTGGTTCATGGAGTTATCTTCCACGGGAGTCTCATCTTGAACACTGATCATGAGTTGATGGAAGGCATGAAGCACCGTGGCGTGACACACATCCGGCGCATTACGCACAAACTCAATGGCGAGGACGTTGTCACGGGTGCGTTCATTGTCTCCAAATTGTTTAAGATTAATTTCATCTTAGGTCCGTATTGAACTGAGAATAACAGAAAATGAAAATGAAAATGAAAAATTCCACCTTTTCAATACAAAATAACGAACTAATTAAGTTACAACAAATACTTGGGAATAGTTTCAACACTGATGTGCGTCATCTTCAGCCACTCATGAGAACAGGCAATTGTACGTAAATGAATCAAAATATTTTTCATTTTCTGTCCTTCAAATTGTCAGTGTTACCAGAAAAAGTCAAGGTAACAACCTGTCCTTGCGATGTTAGGCCGTACATCCTGCCTCCCATGTGCTGCTATCAATGCCAGAGGTTTGGGCACATGGTATTTCGTTGCTCCAATCAGTTGGTATGTGGTACGTGGCAGAGGAGCTCACTACGCGGAGGAGTGCACAACTCCTTACAGGTACACCAACTGTCCTGGTCTTCACTTGCCCCGAGATTGGAACTGTCCGGTTGCTCCTGCGAGCAAAGCCGCAAACGGTAAAAGCTTGAAGGGGGGAGGACCACCCCACCTTCGGCCCCAAAGAAGTCTGTGCCGGCTGGGGGGCAAGTCCAAGTCTCCTCCCCATCTGAGGTTGGTGAAAGCCGTTCCCATGCCAGCGGAGGCTGCATCGTCGACCAGGGCTGGGTAAATATCTCCCAGCCGTCTAAACAAGAAACGGAAGGCGGAGAAGCGCTCCATCTGGAGCGTATGAATCAGCGCCAGCAGGTTCGGCTGCTCTTAAACCGGCACGCTCCCCTAGTAGGATGAAATCCCGCCCCAAAATACGTCGGAAGGTCTGGGCGGATGTTGATAGTGTTTAGGTTTAAGACCATCTTGTCGCTTATAATGTAGCACTCTTTTAGTTTACACTATGGCACTGTTACAGTTGAATTGTGAGCCACACCCACCCCAAAGACTATACATACATGTTTAAATGCGTGCATCGAAAAGTAAAAATGGGGCGTAGATCCCCGACCAGGAAGGGCGAACGACGCAGCCCTGAACTGAAAATGTCCCTCCTATCAACACAATTCAAATTAATGACAAATACTACTATGAGTAAAAATCCATATAAATACTAAATGAGGGTTTATTGATATATAAGGCAAATCAAATAAATCACTTATGGGAAAATACCAGCATTGAAACAGGGCAATACATACTTGTTTGATGTCAACCCAAATGGAAAACATGTCAACATTACATGACCTCATCAATTCTTTTAAACACCAGGCATAGTTATTCATATAATGTTTCCATTGAATAATCAGTGACCTCGCAACATAATGCTGTGATGTTAATATCTTTTGCAGGGCTTAATTTGATCATTCCATCAGTGAGAAGAAACTAAATCTAAGCGTGGGCGTCTGTTATCTTTTCATATCATTTTCCGACAATTCTTCTCGTTAAAAGATTCCCCACACCAAGGAGCAGATAAAATAATAATAAATTAAACCAGAGAGAGTACGACCAAGGAAGATTTCATCAAAGGGCAGGGGGAAAGCTCTCTGGAGCAACGAATGGAATGCCAATCTCAAAGAATAACATGGGCCTGCGCACGCCCATGAAAGAAACAAAATAACATGGCGCCCTCCAGGTCACAAACGACTAGGACGGCCACCAAACAAACGACATCGCACCCAAGAAATAACAAGGCACGGTAAAGAATAAAGAAAAATTAATTTAGCTGATCGACACGTCTTCCTTACACCCCGCTCATTCATCCTCTCATTCATTCAAACATAAGACTTTTTGCGCTCCTAGGCAAACAATACCAGCAGATTGGTACGAGTAAATAAATCAAGGCAACTCGTAGATTGCAACTCATTATTTCACAAATTAGGTCTCACATTAATTATAGATACTTAGATCAGCCAGGGCAATTGCCAGCAGGACATTCGTGACCCCCATGGTCACGCGTAGACGCATCACATACGCACTGCTGCGTACGACCAGAATGGATCTCCCAGCCGATACGCAGGGCATACCTCCAAATGATGGCAAATATTTCATAGTGAAGCTCATCAAAATGAACAGAGACCCAGGTATTAATGCACCACAATCACGTCCACAGCTGACACACCAACCATTCTCGCCCCGAGTACAAAGATGCGCATCGGTCGGCCGTTATACGAAGAAAAGAAAAAGTAAACAGAGAATGCAGGAATAACATCATTTCAAAATATTATAGTACCTTCAATATCCCGTATGAAATGTAAAAACGCCGCTCCTGTGTGTCAGGGCTCCATGATTAAATTAGCATGCATAAACACAACAAGATTCTCTCCAAGGAGATGATATTAAAAGAGTCTCGCTGAAATAATGATCCTTCGTGCTCGTTACTGAGGGAGCTGCCCTCTATCGATTGGAAAACAGAAGTACATAAGCCACTTTAAGCGAGGCAGATACATATTCATTGAGACATGGGTAAAATCATTTTAGAGAACATGCTACAGTAGCATGTTTCAATTGTAATGGTTATGACAGACATCTTGCTGAGCTGTGCCAGCTAATTAGTTAGTATTCAACGAGTATAGTTTGCATTCAGGAATCTGATCTGAGACCAGGTCATCATACGTTCTTGGGGAACTTCAGATTACACTCGACAGAAGGACATTATGTTCACCGGTCTTCCCGTGGCGTTGGTATTTTTGTTTGTTCTCATACCTATAGCGAAGAAGTTCTACTAAGAATCCCACTGGAGGCTGTAACAGTTTGCGTTCCGCTGCCTGTCATAGCAACAGTGTGCAATGTTTATTTTCCACCAGGCCAGCCTCTTAATATAAATGATTTTACTGACCTTATAGATCAGCTTCCACCTCCATTCCTCCTATTGGGAAATTTTAACGCCCATCATCCTATACGGGCTCTGAAACGCCTCGCCCCAGGGGAAGGGAGTTGGAAACATCAGTAAGAGAGCTGGATTTATATATTTTGAATACAGGTGTTTTTCAAAATGGCGCCCGGTAATGACGACGTAGTATTTTATTCTCCGAGTAAATTAACCGTAAAATGTGACGAAAAGTGCGGAAAATGTCGAAAATTAGTGAAAAATGGAATGTTGTGTGATTCATGTGATCGATGGTGGCATTATAAGTGCGGAAATTGCCCTAGAGACGTAAAAACTAATGAAAATGTTGACTGGATTTGTGAGCAGTGTGTTCGGAATGTTGTTGTTGGGGACGGCGTTGACGAAGCACCGAAAACAGTCGGCGAGGAATATAAAAGTGCATTAGAAATTATAAACATTCTAAAAAAGGACAATGAGACTCTTAAAGTTGAAAATCAAGAATTAAAAGAAAGACTGCGATCGCTAGAATTTGGGACTGACCATTCTTCGAGTGATATACCGGTACAAGTAACAAACTCGAGCACGTGGTGTCAAGTAGTTCGTGGATGGCCGGCTAAGAAGAAATCTACAACTGAATTTCCGGAAATAAACATTAGAAATAGGTTTTCTGCCCTAAATAATTTAATCCTGGAAGAAAGTGATCGCGCGCGTGAAACCAAATCATCGCGATCCGTTGCCGTGCCGAGTTTGAAATTTAGGCCTAGAATTCAGATTCAAGACCCAGTTAGGCCTAAATCAGCGAAGGTAGCTGTGTTTGGTGATAGCCAAGGAAGGGGAATTGCGGGAGTGATTAACGACGAGAATATAGCAGCAACCGGAGAAATATATCCAGGAGCTTCTATCAGCAGGGTTGTGGAAAACGTAGAAGCAGCAACTAGGAACTTCGGGAGCGGCGATGCAGTGCTTATCATCGGTGGGACGAACGACGTAGCTCGCGACGACGCCAAGAATGTAAGATCACAACTTAAACATACACTAGGGAAGCTGACCCACACTAACGTTTTTGTAGTGAACGTGCCCCACAGGCATGATTTGAGTAGAGATTCGTGTGTGAACATTGAAGTGGACAAGGTCAATACAGATATTGTTAAAATTTGTAAACATTTTCGGAATACTCAGGTTATTGAATGCAGCAGCTTTGAGAGATACTGTTATACAAAACATGGCCTCCATCTAAACAATTCAGGTAAACAAAAGATAGGAAATATTGTTCTAGATTTTATTAATCTTAAGATATGTACTGTAAAACAGGCAACTCCCTTGAGTTATAATACTGACCAGGAAAACTAGTAGAAAGAGCCAGCTATACTTTAAGCTGGCTCAGTCAACTAGAAAAAGAAACTCAGGATAGTAAGGAATTTCAAGTTACCCAATTGCAACAGTCAAGTTTTAGGGAGGAAGGGGGTCTGAGATTGCTCTTGGTAAACTGTCAAAGTGTAGTAAATAAACAATTAAAATTCGGTACATTGATGGAATCTTATGAGACTGATGTGGTGATAGGAGTGGAATCGTGGTTGAAAGAAGGGGTGGGTAATAGAGAAGTATTTCCAGAAGGGTACACAGTCTATCGTAGAGACCGAGGAGATAAAAAGGGAGGGGGGGTGTTTATTCTGGTGAAGGAAACTTACTGTTCACATGAATGGTTTACCGATGAAAGGGATGAAATATTAGGGATAAAATTAGTTTGTGATAATATGAAGGAGGTGGGAATTATAGGAACATACAGGCCTGGAAGAGAGGCAAGAGACATGGAAATCTTTGAAAAAATAATAGATTATACTTGTAAAAACAATAATAATGATATGGTAATAATTGGGGGAGATCTAAATTTGCCTGAAGTTGAATGGAAAGGAGCTGCAAGTGAAGCCCATGAACAGAAACTGGCAAATAAGTTAATTTGGGAGGGAGGATTTACACAAGTAGTACAAGAACCGACTCGTCTCAATAACTTACTAGATGTATTCTTGGTTAAACCATGGGAAATTGTTGATAAAACTGAGGTAATTGAAGGAATAGGAGACCATAAGGCTGTAATAATGGATGTAGGACTCGTACCAAAAAGGCTTAATAAGAGGGTTACACAAGACAAGAAATTGTACAGAAAAACTAAAGTTGATGAATTTGGGACTTACCTTAACTCACAATTCAGTTGTTGGATAAGTGAAGGGAGTAACGTGGATACACTTTGGGCTAAATTTAAAGGAATTATTTGGGAAGGAGAGAAGAGATTTGTACCTGTTAAGAAGGGTAAAATGACCTCAGACCCTGTTTATTATACAAGGGAAATAAGAAAATTAAAAAGAAAATGTAGAATAGTAAACAGGAAAATCAAAGAGGGTAGGGAGAGTAGAGAAACTAGAAAACAGCTAATGAGGGAACTGAATAGAGTGAAAAAGGAAGCAAAAGAGAATTATATGAATGGCATACTTCAAGAGGGTAATGACCACAAAGGGAAATGGAAAAAGCTGTATTCATATATCAGGAATCAAAAAGGAAAAGGAATCCAAATTCCTACAATGGTGGGAGAAGGGGGTGAACACTATTTAACAGATACTGAGAAAGCAAACCTATTTAGTAGGGAATTTAGAGATTCAGTAGATGATTGTCAAGAGTTGGAAACCGAAACAGAAGATAGAGAGGGAGAGAGACAGAGGGAAACAAGAAGCTTCTCATTCACAAACGAAGATATTTTCAGAGAAATCCAACTGCTTCAGCAAGGAAAAGCAGCAGGGAGTGATCAAATTACTGGGGAGGTATTAAAGACAATGGGGTGGTACATAGTGCCTTATTTAAAATTTCTCTTTGACTATGTCATAAACAATAGTGTAATACCAAAGGAATGGAAGGAATCTATAATAATACCAATTTATAAAGGAAAGGGTGATAAAAGGAAACCAGAGAACTACAGACCAATCAGCCTGACCAGTATAGTTTGTAAAATTCTGGAGAGTTTAATATCGAAGTACATCAGAGGGATATGTGATGATAAAAATTGGTTCATGAGGAGCCAGTATGGATTTAGAAAGAAATTTTCTTGTGAGGCACAACTGGTGGGATTTCAGCAGGACATATCAGATCAGTTGGATTCAGGAGGTCAGTTAGATTGCATAGCCATAGATCTTTCCAAAGCCTTTGATAGAGTGGAACATGGAATATTATTAAAGAAATTGGAGGGAATAGGATTGGACGTAAGGGTTACACGTTGGATAAAAGCATTTCTAAATTCAAGGGTTCAGAAAGTCAAAGTAGGAAATAATGTATCTCAGGAAGAGAAAGTTTGGAAGGGAATTGCACAGGGTAGTATAATCGGTCCGTTACTTTTCTTAATATACGCAAATGATTTAGGGAACAATATAACATCAAAAATAAGATTGTATGCAGATGACATAATTGTTTATAGAGAAATAAACAACATTGAGGATTGTTCAGAATTACAAAGGGACCTTGAAAGTATCCAACAATGGGTTGAAGAAAATAATATGAAGGTTAATGGAGGCAAATCAACTGTTACAACTTTTACAAACAGGAGCTTTAAAACTGAATTTGAATATACTTTGGATGAGGTAGTTATCCCAAAAGATGGCAAGTGCAAATACTTAGGTGTGAGATTTGAAAGTAATTTGCACTGGAAGGGTCATATTGATGACATTGTTGGGAAAGCATACAGATCATTACATGTCATAATGAGGCTACTTAAAGGATGCAACAAAGAATTAAAAGAAAAAAGTTACTTGAGTATGGTTCGTCCATTATTGGAATATGCAAACAGTGTTTGGGATCCTCACCAAGAATACCTAATAAAAGAAATAGATAGTGTGCAGAGGAAAGCAGCAAGATTTGTAACAGGGGATTTCAGGAGAAAGAGTAGTGTATCAGAAATGTTAAAGGAACTTGGGTGGGAAACTTTAAGTAAGAGAAGGGAGAAAACTAGACTTACAGGATTATATAGAGCCTATACAGGAGAAGAAGCATGGGGAGATATCCGTGAGAGGCTTCAGTTGGAAAATAATTATATCGGCAGGACTGACCACAAATATAAAATTAGAAGGAATTTTAGCAGAAGCGATTGGGGTAAATTTTCATTCATTGGGAAGGGTGTGAAGGAGTGGAACAGTTTACCAGGGGTAGTGTTTGATCCTTTTCCAAAATCTGTACAGATATTCAAGAAGAGAATAAACAGCAACAGAGAAAATAAATGAAATGTTAGAGGGCATTCGACCAGTGCAGGTTATTGTATATAAAAAAATGTGTGTGAATAAATTAAGGTATGTGTACACCCAGAATTTTATTTTTTTTAATTACAAGGTTTCCTGTTTGGAATTTAGGTTACTGGAATGATCAAGAAAAAGTAGAAAGATCAGTATGTATATAAACTAAAAATATTGCATTATTTGTTAATAACAAATTATTTTGTTTAAAAATGTACTATATTGTTTTAAACATCATAGCTCCCAAACTAATTGACATTCCTCAAATCTGTTTTTTGCATTTTCTTCACAACACTTATAGGTAGAGCATAAACCTAAAATACATGATCCTAGAATGAAATTGTGCCTGTTGATGTCCTATTACTTTAGCGGATACAAATGTTTTGGTGAGTGTTTATAAACAAATCACATTATCAATTATACTTTACAACAATAGTTACATGTCTGAGGTTTGTGCCCTGGAGTAGGCTTTTGTCTTTAATTTAAAAGAATATTCAGTGAAATCGGATAATTAAGTCTAATGTTATGATTTTTTTTAATACGGAGAGCATTAAAAATTATTTTCCAGAGAAATCCATCTCAAAGTTTTAACACAGTTTTAGAAACCTCCTGCATCATATGATGTCCCTTCTAATGCTGTATTCTGCTCTTCCTTCATCTTTCTTCTTCCTCTCAGGTACCTCCTCCTGGTTTTCTGCTCTAGGGGGTTTTGTAGGTGATACTTTTTCTGTTTTAGAGCTTAAGCCAACTCCACACTGGCTCGAGTATGTTTACCAATAGTAACACCCACTCGCTTTAGAATTTCCAATTCTACATCTGGGCCAAAATTATAATGGCAAATAGCATCCATAACACAAAAATTCAATGTTTTTAGTCCTACATAACCATCTTTTGGCCATCTTCTCCATGTCATGCCATTAAAACTTTCATTTTGATTTTGCGTTTGCCATGGAGACAACGCCTCAGCATGGCAGAATCAGTCAGCTTGGAGTACACTGGCTTGACAGCTTCAAGTACATTGTCAGGTAGTCCATTTTTAGGCTTATATTTATCTATTGTGCCAGGTGCCACTGCTGTTTGGAAGGAACACCAACTGCCTTCACCTTTGGGTATCCAAGTGTATTGTCCTGCTCTAACCTATCAACTTTCTCCATGTTTGTAAACTGGTTTCCATGGATCTTCCTTACAGGCCTCCTTTTACTTTTTCTGTTACCCATGGTTATAACAACAATGTACAACAATATTCAAAATGAACAAATTAGAATTGCTGGAAAACTTTCTAAAAGTACAGTGTATCAATATAAATAGTAGGCCTACAAAATGCAAGGGTGCTCAAAACATTCACAGTTACAGCTGCTTATTCAAATAATTAACAATTATTCTCATAGATAGCAGCACAGGGTTAGTCTGGAGTGAAATCTATATTGTACGTAAGTAATTAGAAAGAAAACGAAAGTCACAGATGATCAGCATGAGCAGAAGGCAAATAATAAACACTTGTGTCCATAAAAAGTGGGCGTGGCTCAGTGTGCTGCATTTTACATAAATGTCAATATCTCAAAAAGTAGTGGAGATAGGGTTATGTAATTTACACCAAATTGAAGCTAATGAAATAACGAATCCAGATAATGTGAAATTCAAAATTGAAAAAAATGAGACTTTTCGGCAATTTCTGGGTGTACACATACCTTAATTCCATCCCCTGGTGTAAGGAGTTTGGACAGCCAAAGTAGGGGACTGCCTGTAGGGGTGAAGTACAGTGGGGACTTCGAGGGCCCTGGGACCGCTACGGTAGCTGTGAAGGCCCTTCAGGAACTCTGAAAAGTGGTGGCAAAAGGGGCTCTGGTTAAGACGCAGCAGGTCGTTATGCTACTTAGGATCCAGAAAGGGTAAAAAAAAAAAAAAAAATAGTAAATAAATAAATGCAATGTAAATATTAATGTTATACCAGTTTTATAGTATCATTTGAAGCAATTCCACATACTGTATATCAGTTGACTATATTTGTAAGTAGGACAGGATATATTATAAGTAGAATTTTGTAAACAATATAAATTTATTAAGGATGAGCTGTGTGTTTAATAGAAAACATTGTTAGCGTAAATTGTATAATATTGTATTATAGGAAAAATTTTCTTCTCTTGTTAATTTAATATTTAGTGCTTGACAATAATGTATTTTAGTGTACCATTTGCCACCGAGGTAGACACCTCATTTGCAAATAAAGAGATTTTGATTTGATTTTGAATTCATTTCAGTGTACGCTACGGCACATACTCTCTCATAGACGTAAGTCTATGCAGCCGAATGCTGGTTCCTCTGTTTCGGTGGAATACACACGATGATCTCTGTGACATTGACCATTTTCCCTACTTTGTTGAAACAGAAATCCGTCAAGGTTCCTCCTCGATGGATTCTTAAACATGCTTATTGGCCGAAGTTCACATCACTAGCTGTCTTCAATGACGTGACCGGGCGGAGCGTAGATGGCGATATCAATTACATAACAAAAGTTATTCTTGTTGCTGCTGAGGAGTCCATTCCATTGTTTTCAGGGACTCCTCGCCGAAAACTCGTCCCTTTGGAACAAAGAAATTGCTGCAGCTATCAAAGAACGCTGTCGCACTCATAAACGCTATCGTAAACAGAATACTGTGGCCAATTTGGTAACATTTAAGAAACTCCATGCTAAGGTGCAAGTTCTTATTCAGCAGACTAAGAAAGCTTCGTGGGAGAGATGTGTCGCCTATGACGTCACGTACCCCGTCATCTCAAGTGTGGACTAAACTTCGATGTATTTTGGGTATCCAAGGATCATCTTTTGTACCGGGAATTTCCATTGTAGGCAGTATCGTCGCTGAACCACTCTCGATTGCTAACCATCTAGCCAGTCATTTTGTGGATGTGTCTGGTTCCGGGAATTACCATCGTGATTTCCTCGCTCTGAAGTGGGAGGCAGAACGTCATCACGTTAGTTTTGCCACTCAAGCTTCAGAGGACTATAACGTGCCCTTCACGGAGTGCGAACTCCACAGCGCCATGCCGCTTTGAAAGGACATGTCCCCTGGACCAGACAGTGTTCATAACTAGATGTTGAAACACCTTAGTGAGTATAGTCATCTCCATTGTGTGTTCAACCGAATCTGGATAGAGGGTGAGTTTCCGTCTCAGTGGCGAGAGGGCATAGTCATTCCTTTCCTCAAGCCTGAGAAAAATCCTAAGTATGCAGGAAGTTACAGACCTATTTGTCTTACAAATTGCTTGTGTAAGCTATTTGAGAGGATGGTAAATCGCCGAAACAAGGACGTTCGTCTGAGTACCAATGTGGTTTTCGAGCCGCTCGCTTGACAACTGACCACTTGGTACGCCCGGAGAGTTCTATCCAGGATTCATTTCTCCGAAAACAGCATTTGGTGGCTGTATTCTTTGACTTAGGAAAGGCCTATGTCACCACATGGCGATATGGTATCCTTTCAGTCCTGCATCAATGGAGTTTCCGAGGAAACTTGCCGGTATTTATTGCTAATTTTTTGTCTCGCCATCTATTCTGTGTGCGAGTAGGGAGGGCATATACGCAATACCACGTTCAAGAAAATTGGGTCCCACATCGATCGGTTCTTAGTGTCACTCTGTTCGCATTTGCCATAAATGGTATTGTTGCTGCTGCTGGTTCAGCGGTAATACCGTCGCTATATGTGGACAATTTTACTCTGCATTATAGCTAGCATAATATGGAAGTCGCAAAGCCAGAATTACAGCAAGCTATTAGGAAAGTGGAACAGTAGACTTCAGAACATGGCTTTTGGTTTTCTACCGCAAAGATTCCCGTTGCGCACTTTTGGCGAAAGCACATTCTTCACTTGCATCCTGAGCTTTATTTAGGAAATGTCGCTCTTCCCATAGTTGACACTTACTAATTCCTTGGGCTCCTTTTCGATAGCAAATGATCGTGGGAGCCACATGTGCGGCAGTTAAAAGTGCAATGCACTGAGAAGTTGAATATTTTGAAGTTCCTTAGCAGTACTGCTTTGGGGGGGGGGGCTGACCACATGGTGCTCCTTCGATCGATTTTACAGGGCACATATATTATCTGGGTTAGACTACAGCACTGCAGCATATGGATCAGCAAGGCAAAGCGTTCTTGCGGAACTGAATAGCATCCACCACTGCGGTGTTAGGTTGGCAACGGGAGCTTTTCGCACAAGCTCCATTGATAGCCTGCTCGCTGAATCTGGTGTGCTGCCTTTACACTTGAGGCGCCAGCAACTGCTGGTGTCCTATGCTGCAAATTTACGACAGATGCCACTTCACCCAAGCTATCCTTGGATATTCCACAATGGGAACCGTCGGCTGTACGCTGCTTATCCTCGAGCAACGCGACTGGTTGGAATACACTTGGATAGCAGTCACAGATTGTTTGACGTACCTTCTGTTCCCTGCCTTGTAAGTCAACAAAGTGGGGTACCTGCGTGGATAATATGACGACCTGAAATAGTCCTGAATCTGCACACTGGCCCAAAGGAAAACACTGACCCTTCGATTTATCAGAGGCTCTTCCTGTCCGTTGTTGGCTGGTATCCGGGTTTAGTCGTTGTTTACACGGATGGCTCGAGGGCAGAAACTAAAGTGTACTGTGCGTTCGTTATTGATAATGATAGGGGTTTTTTTTTTTTCTCTCCTGGAAACCTGTAGTGTGTATACAGTAGAGCTCTATGCTACCTGAGAATCTCTGCAGTATGCACTGTCTGACGAGCGCCGACACTTTCTTGTGTGTACTGACTCTTTGAGCTTGCTACAGTCTGTTGATACTTGTTATCCTCGGCACCCTCTGGTGCAGCGGATCCAGGACCTACTGGCCGGGTGTTCGGATGCCGGCACCAGAATCACGTTTATGTGGCTCCCAAGCCACATGGGTGTAGAGGGGAAACGAGTGTTGCCTTACAAAGTTCCAGCAAGTGATATTCGCTCTTAGCTGAGACATTTGCTTAT
Source organism: Anabrus simplex (assembly GCF_040414725.1). NCBI lineage: Eukaryota > Metazoa > Arthropoda > Insecta > Orthoptera > Tettigoniidae > Anabrus > Anabrus simplex. The sequence continues at coordinate 1,639,115,516 of NC_090265.1, read as the reverse complement.
GTCCCATTGGGTGATGGAGTAGCAGGCCACTCCACTTCCAAATAAGCTGAGAGCGATAAAAGGTACAACAAAGGTATGGAGGCCTTCCCTTTGGGATTCTCGGAGGGAAGCAGTGGTATTATGTCGTCTTCGGATCGGCTACGGTATCCTAACGCACTCCCAACTATTGAAAGGACAACCCCCTCGGGTGTGTACTTGCGGCGATCATCTTACCATGGTACACATCCTTACGGAGCGCGTGAACCTGGTCGATCTGCGCAATAGTCTAAAACTTCAGAGTACCCTCTCCCCCATCCTGCAAGATGACGAGCAGTCAGCAGACCTCGCCAACCGTTTGTATGAGGGGTGGTCTTTTTGATCGTGTGTAATATTGTCCTTTGTCTTATTATATTTCTGTTAACTGTACTCTTATCACATTATTTTAGTTCGTGTTTGCGTATTTTAATGTGTTATTTTAACTTCTAACTTGAATTATATATATCTCCATACTTCCAGGCAATGTCTTATTCCATTGTCACCTGTATTTTTCTATAATATTATTAGAAAATAAGGCATTGGGAATTAGATCCACTGATCGTTTTAATCTCAAATCATTTTTCATCACCATTTATTTTAAACTCTAGTCAGTGGATACATTTCAAAAATTTTAATTATCATCGCATGTCGTCCATCTTGTACCATTAGGGGCTGATGACCTTCGATGTTTGGCCCCTTTAAACAACAAGCATCATCATCAACTCTATTTTATTTCCAGTCTGCACCTCCTTAGTCTCTTTATTTCTCTATTATAATAAAGTGAGTCCTTACCATCTTTAAAGGTACAAACCTGTTTTCACATTCCTCAACAATTGCTTTAAATCCATCCCAGAGTCTGTTAACATTTTTATTTATCGTTTTCCACCGATCACTTTTACTTTTTTTAAACTCCTTCATGCCTGCATGTTTCAGCCATATGGTACTGGTACTGGCTAGTAGTCCTACTTTTGAGACCTTCCTTTATATCTCATTTATTTTTAACTACGATAAAAACAGCTTCATGATCACTAATACCATCTATTACTTCGGTTTCTCTATTAGAGCTCATCTGGTTTTCATCAGCATCACGTCCAATATATTCTTCCCTCTAGTTGGTTCCATCACTTTCTCAATCAGCTGTCCTTCCCATATTAACTTACTTGCCATTTGTTGATCGTGCTTCCTGTCGTTTGCATTCTTCTCGATTGTCATTTGGTAAATTGAAATCTCCCGGTACAACACATTCCTTTCCACGTCGTTTCCCACATAGCTGATTAACTTATCAAATAATTCTGAATCAGCATCGGCGTTACCCTTTCCCAGTCTGTACACTCCAAAGATATCAAGTTGCCTATTATCTTTAGAAATGAGCGTTACACCTAGAATTTCATATTTGTCATCTTTGACTTTTTCGTAGTTTACAAAGTCTTCTTTCACTAGAATGAATACTTCCCCTTCTACCATTCCTATCCTATCTCTAGGATACACACTCCAGAAACTTTCCTCATTCATTATATCATTTCTCAGCCATGATTCAACTCCTATTACGGTAATTATATATCTGTTAATTACTTAATTATATTCCTTTCTTTATCATACTTCTGCAGTTCATCACTAAAATTTTTATGTCACCTGTACTTGACTTCCATTTCCCTGTACCCGTATCACTGTTCCCTAGATCACCCCGTTTCCCTGAAAATACCACCCTATAACCCTTCTAAACAAATTTCGTAACTTATATGTACCATTAACCCCCTGTGGGGGGTGGACGCAGATGAAGAATACACCTACGGTATCCCCTGCCTGTCGTAGGAGGGGACTAAAAGGGGCCCAAGGGGTTCTCAACTTGGGAGTGTGGGTTGGCGACCACGGGGCCCTTAGTTGAGTCGTGGTATTGCTTCCACTTACTTGTGTCAGGCTCCTCACTTTCGTCTATCCTGTCCGACCTCCCTTGGTCAACTCTTGTTCTTTTCCGACCCCGACGGTATTAGAGTATTCGAGGCCTAGGGAGTCTTTCATTTTCATGCCCTTCGTGGGCCTTGCCTTTCTTTGTCCGTTACTTAATTTTTTGAAGTGACGGATCACTACTTTTTTCTTGTTTTTTCTCTTCATCCACCCCCTGTGGGTGGGGGATGCAGACGAAGAATACACCCACGGTATCCTCTGCCTGTTGTTAGAGGCAACTAAAATGGGCGACCAAGGGATGATCAAATTAGAACCATGGAACTATTTTTGATTAGTACCACCACGCGGGGAACACCATGGGTCGCCTTTACTTGCGCGTAGTACCAGTATGTTGGGTACCAAATAGGTTTGTGATTAGTAGCAAACATGGGCATGACGGCTTTTACAGTACCTGTGATTAGTAGCACTATATGAGCGACACCATGGGATGAAGGAACCCAAGGTTCTGGCTTGCCTATGATTAGTACACCCTATATTAGGACCACCACGGGATAGTACGAGTCCCTGTGGTTAGAACACTTAGGTGATGAACACCATAGGTTTGCGTTGCCTGTCAAGGGCGTCGCAATGTGCGAAACACATTAGGTCTGTAATACATGTGCGAATTTCATTACCTGTGAGTCGTACCATAATGTATGGAATATCGCGAGTCTACGTTACTCTTGATTAGTACCACAACATGGGAAATACCATGGTTCTACTTTTCTAGCGATAAATACCATTATGAGGGCCGATGCCTTTGAATTTGGACCCGTTTTGAGAACGAGCATATTCTACTCGATGCAGCATCGTGCTATAGAAGTGTTACTGCTTATAACTCTTGGTCACTAATCAGTATTTAATGCATTTATTTACTCTGCTGTATGTACAACAATAAGACTTTACAAGCAAAAACACATCATCTTAATGAATTCGCAATATCGGGTTTCTCCTTTTTTTCCTGTTATTTCTTTTGTCTCTTGTCTTTCACTGCCTTCTAAAATCTGCAACATCACTCTCCTACCAGCAACTAAGTTACGTTAACAGAAGATGAAAACTTTTATGAACTGTACATGACAAAGTCTAACCTAACCTAAGAAGTCATTAACTGAATTCTTTCCTGATATCTGGTAGGAAATCTTATCACTCTACCACTATGTGTAGTCTTGACTCGTTCACTGTCCTGGAAGGTATTTTTCTGTTTCTGGTTGGCATGGTATTTTTTGGAAACGGGGTGTTATAGGAGGTAGATTAGGATTCCTCACTGTATCTTGTTCTGTTTCTTCATCCGCTAGTATATAAGCAGGTTTGAGTCTATCAGTGGAAACGTTAACATATTTGCCCTTGATACTGAATGTGAAATATTTGTCCTGCCTCTTTACCACTCGGAACGGTCCTTCATAAGGTGGCTCGAGGGATTTTTTAACTTTGTCTGTCCTCAAGAACACATGTGAACTACAAGAGAGGTCTTTGTGAATAAATGTAGATCTGGATGTCACTGTTCTAGGTTTAGCGGGCTTAAGATGCTTTGTGATCCCAGAGCTGGGTCACAAAGGTATCTGGATTGCACTGTAACTGCACTGAGTGTTGAAAAACACTCCAGGAAGTCTGATCGTGGTTCCATACATCATTTCTGCAAGTGAATAATTGGAGTCTTCTCGAATGGCTGCTCGTAGACCATGTAGAACTGACGGTAGGCTCTGAGTCCATCTGGGGTTCTTGTGCTCTCCGATTGCTGCTTTGAGAGTACAATGTAGCCATTCTATTTTTCCATTTCCCTGGGGGTGATAAGAAGTGGTATGTTGCACCTTCGCTCTACAGAGCATTGCTAAGTTTCTAAATAATTCCGATTCAAATTGTTTCCCTTGGTCCGTAACAGTTACTTCTGGAACTCTAAATCTACTTATCCAATTGTTGTAAAAAGAACTTGCTACTGACTGGGCAATTGGAATGATTTCCATCCAACTGCTGAATCGTTCAATGCAAGTAAGGCAGTAAATATTTCCCTCTGATGGTGGCAAGGGTCCAGTTATATCTACATGAACCACTTTGAATCTATCATCTGGTTGCTTGAAATTTTCAACTGGAGATTTAGTGTGCCTTGTAACTTTGTTTTGTTGACAACTAATGCAAGATTGAGCCTATTTACGCACATCATTTCTTATTCCTGGCCATATAAACTTGGCGACAACGTTTTTGACAGTTGCTTTCACGCCAGGATGTGCCATATCGTGAATCTGTTTGAACATTTTTGTGCGAAATAACTTTGGAACAAAAGGGCGAATGTTATAGTAGAGACATCACACCACAACATGTACTGAAAACCTAACTGACACTGTTCGAATTTCAGTGATGAATTGTCTTGTCGTAACTGCTTCAGCTCTTCATCATTTTCTTGATGCTTTGCTATGACTTCATAATCAATTACTGAAATTTCATCAAGTCTTGACAGAGTATCGGCTACCACATTATCTCTGCCACTGACATGACGTATATCAGTCGTGAACTGCAAGATGTACTGCAGGTGCCATAGTTGCCGAGGGGATGCCTTCTCATTCTTTTGTTGGAATGCGTAGGTGATTGGTTTGTGATCCGTAAAAATGGTAAATTCTCTACCTTCTATGAGGTGCCTGAATTGTTTTACGGCAAGGTATATTGCAAGCAATTCTTTATCATATGTACTGTAATTCTTCTGCGCACTGCTAAGCTTTTTGGAGTAGAAAGCTATGGGTTTCCAACCAGCGTCTTCATACTGCTGTAATGCTGCTCCAACAGCCTGATCAGAATCATTTGTGAAAAGGGCTATAGACAGATCTGGAACTGGAAATGTCAGAAATGTAGCATTAATCAGGTCGTCTTTACATTTCTCAAACTGTTTCTTGGCTTCATCGGTCCAGTCAGTTTTTCTGTTGTCGTTCTTCTTAGCTCCTTTCAAATATTCATGTAGAATAGCTTGAGTTTCTGCTGCATTTGGCGGATAACGACGATAAAAATTGATCAAACCGAGGAATGTGCGTAAGTCTCGCACGGTCTCAGGTAACTTATAATTAGAGATGGGAATTATAGGCACGAATAGGTTAGAATGCAAAGTGTTTGAACAAGGCGCAAATGTTTTCTACCCGTACGACGGTCCTGCAATTAGATTTGCATAAATATTAGCGATCTGAACTATCAGAACCCCTAAAATTTGTGCAACTCATCTTACATTGGTGTTGAGCGGCTCGATGATACTTGCACCTTGTTCAAACACTTTGCATTCTAACCTATTTGTGCCTATAATTCCCGTCTCTACTTATAATCCTTGATTGCTTGTACCTTCTCAGGAAGTGGTCTCGAACCATTTGGTGTAATCAGGTACCCTAGAAATTCAAGTTCTTTTGCAGCTATTACAGATTTAGTCATGTTGATACGGAGTCTGTACTTTGACAATTGATCTAAAACTAGCTCTAGGTGATGCTTGTGTTCTGGAACTGATTTGGAGGCAATCAATATATAATCCAGGTACGGGAATACGAAATTTAACCCGTTCAATACACCATGGATGAACCGCATGAATGTCGATGGGGCATTCCTAAGTCCAAAACTCATGACATTAAATTCAAAAAGTCCGAATGGTGTGATAATGGCAGTTTTGTGGTTGTCTTCTTCTGCTATTGGGATCTGAAAATAAATCGATTTTAGAAAAAATCGTTGCACCATCCAAGATGTGATGAAAGTTTCAAGTCTCGGAATAGGATACCTGTCGGGAACTGTTCGTTCATTCAGTCTCCTATAGTCTCCACATGGACGAAGTGATCCATCCTTCTTGTTTACCAAGTTAAGAGTACTAGCCCATTCTGACTGTGATGGCCTGATGATTCCATGGTCCAGCATAAATTGAAATTCTCGTTTTGCTTGCTGTAACCGATGAGGTGCTAATGGTCTTGCTCTAGAATAAACTGGAGGTCCTTGGGTGTTGATATAATGTTCAATATTATGTGGAATCTTTTCTGGTACCAAATTTGGCAATGTTATTTCAGGATAGGACCTGAACAAGTCGGCAAATGGCATACTTTTGTTCACTGTACTTATAGCTTCATTTTCCGAAGCATTAACAGATGTTGGAGATGAACCCCTGTAATGATATATTCAAGGTTGATACCCAAGACCCAAAAGGTACTATTCTACGCCATCTGTTAATTTTTTGTTACGAATATTGACACACAAATGAAATTCGTTTAAAAAATCCGCTCCTAATATACCCTTGTTGACCTTAGCAATTACAAATAGCCACTGAAATTGTCTGTGTAAACCTAAATCCAAAGTTAGGGTTGTGATACCATACGTTGGAATTACAGTCCCATTGGCAGCATAAAGTTTAAATGAATCATCGATTCGATCACAGTTCCCTGGTGGAATTATTGACACATCTGCCCCACTGTCAACAAGAAACCGCAGGCCTGTTTTATTATCTGTTACGAATAACCGGTGTTTGCGGCTTCTATCCTGGTTCTCGGCTGGTGAACTAGCCGCTAATTCTACTGCCCGTTGGAGTTTTCCGACGACTTCCATGTGCAAGGCTGTTTACATCTCTCTGGAATGCACTGTTGACCAAATCGGAAGTGATAATAGCAATATTTGCCTTTTGGGTCGTATCTTCTTCTACTTCGGCTGCGGTTACGATTAGAGCTTCGCCGGCGATGACTACGATTTCGACTGCTGGTTTGTCCTACGGACATCGTAGCTATTTGTTGTTCCAAATGAGCAATCTTAGTAACTAACTCATTAATAATAGTACCTTTTGGGTCCTGGGTATCAACCTTGAATATATCATTACAGGGGTTCATCTCCAACATCTTATCAGCCATCACTGCGACACGCTCCAGGCACTCTTCGCTCAGGACTAGGATATTTTTTATCGAATCTGGAAGCTTATCTAACCAAAGGGTTCTAATAACCTTATCAGTCACATCCTTTCCAGCTAACGACTGCATTTTTCTAAAAAGCTGACTAGGTTTGTAATCATGTAACTCTACACCAGTAAACAATCTTTTGATTTTCACATCTTCACTCTCTTTGAAAATATCCAGGAGTCGTGATTTGGCGGCCGTATATTTAGCAGTTCCTGGTCCTGTTATTATATCCCAAATATTCTCGATATATTTTGGTTCAAGTTGGGCAATTATGTAATTAAATTTGGTTTCTTCGGATGTTATTCTATTAATGTTGAACTGGGCTTCTACTTGGAAAAACCAAATTTCGGGCTTCTCAGACCAAAACGGAGGAATTTTTATGCTAACCTTGTTAGCTTCGCATCCTACGGTTGGAATATCTTTGTTTTTCTGGGTTGCCATTTCGGGGTTAGTTCCTATTGTATATTTTTCTGAATACACAATTTACAACACAGTCTACGGCCTAAGATGGATATTCATCACAGGATGATGAAATAAATGCGACTGAGAACTTCTACTCATGTAACAGTGTGCTGTTGTTTAATTGGCGGCTTCTTTATGTTTAACTTCACTACACTTTGAAAACTTGCTGTTATTCTTATCACATCGGAGGTCACCAATGTTACTGCTTATAACTCTTGGTCACTAATCAGTATTTAATGCATTTATTTACTCTGCTGTATGTACAACAATAAGACTTTACAAGCAAAAACACATCATCTTAATGAATTTGCGATATCGGGTTTCTCCTTTCTTTTTTTCCTGTTATTTCTTTTGTCTCTTGTCTTTCAATGCCTTCTAAAATCTGCAACAGAAGCAGTCCCTTGGTCCGTACTACTATTGTTTTGTGCCAGCTTCAGTGCATGCGAGGCACTGTGGGTCGGATCCACTGATAGTTTTAACTTCATATCAATCCATCCATCCATTCATTCTTCATCCTCACGCTTTGAATTCTGGTCAGTGGAGGATTTTGGGCTTTTAATTTGTCATCTCATTTCGTCTCATTTTGTACCATTAGGGGTCGATGACCTCAATGTTAGGCCCCTTTAAACAACAAACATCAATCATCATATGTACCATATTTCCCACATACCCACTCCATAGTCTCATTTAAATCCCCTTCATGAACCTACTATGCTGTCATAGCAGGGGGAGAGGTGATATTCCCAGGTGGCGGATGGGGTGTCCTAACTGGCTTGCCGGTGGACTTGAGAGGGAAATAAAATACCTCTCGCGGACCAAACACACAGGCCTGTGTGGGTAGGGGACGCAGACGATGACTACATCCACGGTATCCCTTGCCTGTCGTAAGAGGGATGATTGCATTAGAACTATGAAACTACTTGTGATTAGTACCACCATGCGGGGAACACCATGGGTCGCTTTTGCTTGCGTGTAGTACCACTATGTTAGGCACCGGTACCAAATAGGTTTTTGATTAGTAGCAACAGAGTGCGGGCTTCTACAGTACCTGTGATTAGTACCGCTTTAGGAGTGACACCATGGTTCTGGCTTGCCTGTGATTAGTACCCACTATATTAGGAACACAACGGGATAGTGCGGGTCCCTGTGGTTAGTACGCGTATGTGATGAAACACCCTAGGTTTGCGTTGCCTGTAAATGGCGCCACAATGTGCAAAACACCATAGGTCTGTATTCCATGTGAGAATTTCATTACCTGTGAGTAGTACCATACTGTGTGGAATGCTGTGGGGCTACGCTACTTTGGTTTATTACCGCAACATGATAAATACCATGGTTCTACTTTCCTAGTGATAAGTACCATTATGAGGGGCCGATGACTTGGATTTTGGACCCTTTTACTAAAACCATCATCATCGATTCAGTATTATGCTATAGAAGCAGTCCATTGGTTAATAATACTATTGTTTCACGTCTGTTTCTGTGAATAAGAAGTTGTTACAATAATAAAAACCACCTTTCCAATACATAGTAATCCTTTATATTTAGGATAAAACCATTAATATATATTAAAATTAGGACATGTTTCGCTCATGCTTTGTGAGCATCAACAGCCAGAATAACCTAATTCAAGGTAGATCAGGGCCCTGAATCCCAGTACGTATAATGTAAAAACGTCTAATAATACAACGATAAAACTAATTACAACAATTTAAAAATGATCAGTAAGAATATAATACAGGTAGACCTCGTTATACGCGATAGTTACATTCCGTGGAATTGCCGCGCATACCTAATTCGCGTAAATCGGGAGTCATTTTATATGTAAAATATAGGGTTAGGTTTCCGTTTACTCACATATTAAGTTTAAAATAGCAGAGATTCTTAGTATTTTTACAAAAAAAAAAAAAAAAAAAAAAAACATGTTTCTGAAACGCATTTTAATGCAAACTTTATATACTTAAAAATTTAACAGTGAAACACACAATAATATAACTAAACTCTGCATACAAGCTCTTGGCTTTCGCTTGAATAGTAGCTCCAGAGAGAGGCATGTGGTGGTTGTGATGCTCAATTCAATCCATTCTTGCCATTGCTTCCGAGCGAGATCTGGTCACTCTAGTCACACGTAAGTTAGCAGAAGACTGAGCAGCTTTTCGAACTGATTCCACATTGTCATGAATAGTTCTCACATGGGAGTCACCAAGTCCCAAAGCACGCTGAATGTCAATAATATGCTCACCTTTTTGATAGCGATCCAAAACTTCCAACTTTGTTTCTAACTAATACGACTTTCGTACACGCTTCTTTCCTTCGACAGGCACACATTATTTCCTTTTACCCGGCGTCTTAAATACGAAGTCTGTGAAGTGCAACTTGCGCTCTGCTGATCGGAACTGACGATTCACGTCTCGACAAACACGACAGAAGATGCTCGTAGATTGTGCTTGTTGCGTTTAACCTTGGTGAGCAACGTAGTGTACGGTACGTTACGGAGTTCAGCACGCATGGGTGTACACGCCTTAAGGCATTACAGCTTCTATGTACTGTTAACAGATAGAAGCAATATACTTAAAACCAAAATCGCGTATATGCGAAATCGCGGAATAACGAATCCGCCTTTAACGGGGTTTACCTATATGTCTATTAAAACATTTAGTGACCATTAAAATAGCTTGACCGAGCTCGATAGCTGCAGTCGCTTAAGTGCGGCCAGTATCCAGTATTCGGGAGATAGTAGGTTCAAACCCCACTATCGGAAGCCCTGAAGATGGTTTTCCTTGGTTTCCCATTTTCACACCCGGCGAATGCTGGGGCTGTACATTAATTAAGGCCACGGCCGCTTCCTTCCCACTCCTAGCCCTTTCCTGTCCCATCGTCGCCATAAGACCTATCTGTGTCAGTGCGACGTAAAGCAACTAGCAAAAAAAAAAAAAAAAGCTTGAAGTGCAGGTGAATGATATAAAATATTAATGATACGTTGTTGTGGATGGTTATTCGTACGGAACGATGAGCATAATCCTCGTACGATGGCATTAAACTGTTTATAGTTGTGAACGCTTTTACACAATAAAATGAACTGTTGTGGACTGCTATTATGTTACAGATGTCTTAAGATCAACATGTGTTGGTTGAAAAACGAATTGTATAGATGGATAAAATGTCGCCAAGTTTGCATGAAACTGCTGTAAGAGATTCCCTCGTGTTATGTTTCATCATAGTGTTATTCAATATATACTGTCAATGATCTTCGAACAGGGGATTAAAAGATCTCGTAGGTGAAAAACATGAATTAGGTGAGCCCTGAAAAAGAAAAGAGAGTATGTAAGTTTCAGTTGCTGGGATTTAAAATATGTTGTACTGTGGGGAAATACTGAAAAAGGCGCTTACCCTTGTGTTAGTTGAAGAGTTAATGGTCCCTTAGTTGTTTATGGAGGTCTGATGGTCACTAACTTGTTGCTGCGTGTGTTGTACGTATTGTGATCGTAAAGGTGAGTTGTGAGCTGGGAGAGGGGATGCAGTGCGAGGAGGTGAAGTAGGAGTAGCTCTTCGGTATCAATGCCAACAACTTCATGAAAATCTTCCACTATAAACATGCTTTTAATCCACCGGTAGCAACATCAACAGAATGGGAGATCTAACATGAAGCAACGTGCACAGAGGGGAAGGTGCTTTTCTAGTTTTCAACATTTGTATCTTCCTGTAAATGTCATTGTTGTCATAGGTAAATTTTAATACTTCTTTAGTATTAGTCACCTCCTCTATCTGGACATTATCCTTGTAACCAACAATCTTTACATACACACTCCCCTTGTTCATTAATGATTCCTGGAATATCCTTCTTGGAACCTGTTTCTGCCTTAAAGTACCTATACACTCTTCCATTTTTCACTAAAATTTGTATGACTGCCAATTATGCTTGCCATCATGTTATATCCTTAGCTGACTTCTTTGCTAGATTCAATTTCCTAATCAAGTTCCTTCAATTTCTCCTTACTTCCACAGCCATTTCTAACTATTTCTTTCCAACCTGCACCTCCTTCTTAGTCCCTTTATTTCTCTGTTATAATATAGTGGATCTTTACCATTCCTTACCACCTTTAAAGGTACAAACCTATTTTCACATTCCTCAACAATTGCTTTAACCTTCTCCAGGCCTATGATTCCAATTGAAATCTCTATATTTCATTGTTTTCTGTGAATTTCCTATGTAACTGTTTCATATTCCATTTGGAATCACTGTTCCATTCTTTTATCTTTCCTAAAATTTTACAGATTTTTGCACAGAAACTTTGTTCATAACTATTTGAAGGGGATTTCCAAGAATTTTCATTTCCATCTGTTTCAATTTATAAGATGGTAGCTTCATAGAGGCAGCAACAATACAAGCATTGACAAGTAACATTTTATCAGTGGCTGACTCAGCTAATGGATTCATCCAGGGTGATGATACGCGTTGTATGAGTGTAAAGGATAGGAGGAATGAGTGGACGATTCAAGAGTGTGTTTAAATATGTTCCATGTCTTACGTGTTGGGTTACAACAGGCATTATTATACAAAAACGCAAAGTGTACATATAGTGTTCTAGAGTGAGGTTATACAGGACAATACTTAAAGTTAATATGATAAGAATTTGTATCTTGAGACTTGGGTAAGGTAGATTTTGATGTAAATACGCTGACGAAGGGAGTTAAGGCTCCAGAAACATGTACGTATAAATTATTCAAATATTAATCATACCTGCCAACTCTCCCAATTTAGGCGGGAGACTCCCGATTTTCGACAGTTTTTCCCGCCTCCCGATTATTCTATTTCTCCCGATTTTAGCTTATTTTTTTGGTGAACTTCATTTGTTTTCAAATCCCGCCATTTCAGCTTTTTTACGCCTGTGGCCGGAAGTCCGTCGCCCACTGGCCGCTTTCAAACGAAATATCAACGTTTATTCATGCAAGAAATTTGCGTGAATGTGCGATGTTTATTGAAACCTATATATCGCGACGTGTATATTGATTGTCAATCTCCCCTTGTCGCTTGCTATATTCGTGTTCGTCTAGTCATTCCATTCTCTTTGGTCGATTCTAGAGACTAGTCTTTCATAGTAATTTAGTGACAGATTTTCAATGATAACGACTCAATATAAATAAAATAAGAGTTTTGTCTGTACATTGCTCAGAATTCCAAAAGGATGATATTTCCGTACCGGTCGTGACCATACTAACAAGGGGAAATGCACGTTTTAATTTTCCGTAATTTCTGTCTATGTATGTACGTACTGTACCAGTAAAAGAGCCCGACTTTATGTTTTAACTTTAAAGTTAGCATGAAGTAGTCCTCAGGGCAATACTGGGTGGTTACTAGCTAGGGCTTGGTACAGGAGGCAGGGTCCTATCTACAAGAAAAATTTTAATTAGATTGAATAATAGTTTTTTTATTCAAGAAATGCATTTCAAAGTGCACATCACCTTATTGTTGATAGTCGCTGTCTTCAACATCGCCTTTTAATGATCCGTGCTCCCAGTTCACCAGGCTGAACGGGGCTGGAACACGTTCTGGAAGTTGCCAATACTTTGTTGAGAGAAGGCCGGAACACCCAGGTTGGTTGGATATGAGTGCGTCTCGAACTTTCGATGTTCTGGACGATCTCCGACGATGTTGCGGGGTAATCACTCGTCATATAACTTATACGAGTGTCCAGAATTATACAGTCCCCCGACACTTTCGTTTAACAGCACTGTTTCATTTAGTATGGTTGGGATATGCCGTTGAATTCACTCTTAATCTTTAGATAGAATTTAAAAGTTCACTAAAGATGTAGATGCGATTAGCATCGAAATTGGAAGAAAATAAAGCACAGTTCATGAATAGAAATAATGAAAATGAAAATTGTTCACACACTTGGCACAGTTCGTGGTGATTTTCCACTAAATAAATTAGCACTTGACATTGAAAGAAATGTATGACTGCTCTAGAGTTTATCAAAGAGACTGCTGTCAGTCATGCAATAATACTAAACACTTTGACGAAGAAATAAGGTTGAAATGAAAAGCACAGTTCGTTGTTAGGCGCACTTGACATTGAATAAAATAGGTGACTGTTCGAGAGTTTATCACAGATACTGCTGTCAGTCACACACAAATAATTTCCACATTGTTCAGAAGAATAATACACAGTTCTATTTGAATTGGATAAAGAAAACACAGTTTGAATTCACAGTGAAACACTTGTGTCGCAGCACACGATTATACTTTTATCATGGTAATCATTTGCAGTAATATTCATGGGAAAGTTCGAACACTTTCATAAATACTCGTGTCTATTAAAGAAAAGAAAAAATATCACAGTTCCTAGAATATTGCAGTAGTGTCACATTTAAATTAATATTGGTTCGGAGATTAAGTTTCACACAGGTAGCGTGGTAATGAACTCAGTTCTACAAGAACGAAAGTAAGTTATATCGAGAAGTTTCTACAAGCACACAGAACATAAGTTCAACTGAACTGTTGTCATTTAAGTCCAGTACATGACTTGTCATAATCAGAGTTCCCACACACACACACACACACACACACACACAAAATTTATAAGTTCAGATAAAGACTGAATAATTTGTTCTCCATCACTCCCAAAAATTACAAGTTCAACTTGGCTGATAGATTCAATGTCCATTATAAAGACTTTATACATTAGAGTTCACACGCGCACAATTGATAAGTACAACACGACTGTCAGAGTTTAAGTCCCACATGAAAACTTTAAATATTCGAAGGTAGACTCTGTCAGCACTTCGACGAACACTGCAGCGTGGAGAGTCAGGCTGAACACTCATCTATGACTGTCTGATCTGGGTAAAGTGAGCTCTCCTTATATTCGGTTTGGTGGCTCCTACGTCATCATATAACATGATCCCTCGAGACTGGTTATCTTACGAATCCCTCGACGGATTTACTTGAGTTTCACAATTTGAGACGTTTATGTTATTCTCTTCAAAATGACGTATCGCTCGAGTCGCTGCGATAATTATTAGAGAAGTTTTGAAATTTTTTCTATCGAATGTTCGCGAAGGTGTGACGTTCATATCCAGAACATACAAAGTCAGGCCAGCTACATGTGGCATGTCAGGCGGGTAGTCTATCTTGCCCCTGCAGATACGTCTCACACACACACACACACAGCTGTCCTCTGCTCGCCTGCTCGTCCCTCCGAACGTAAACAAACCAAGACCAAAATATGGCTTCCGATTGAGATAGCTAGAAATAAAATTCAGGAAACTCAATCGTCAAAAGTTACCAGTGTGCGGCTATCTCAATCGGAAGCCATATTTCGGTCATGCTAGCCCAGGGGGGCAATATAGCAAGTGAAGATGCAATTCTCCCCTAGTACGTCGGCACTGCGTTGTGCTTATCACATGTATGGCTTGCAGGGGTGTCGCACCGGCGTGCTAGCCGGCCAGTGTCTTGGAAGAGGTGCGGTATCCAACTGATGAGCCCATGCCGCACTCTGGGCGAAACACTGGTAACTTTTGACGATTGAGTTTCCTGAATTTTATTTTTAAACAAACCAGGTTCGCTCTGAATATCTTGCGTAATGATTGAATACAATTAATTATAAAAAAATACGGCATGTGCAGGTCGTAACCGGTACAGTACGCACGGTCATCACGAGAAAACGGATAAAGAGAATTTAATGAAAATCGGTATATATCGTCCGAGAATAAGTCGCTACAATCTAGGCCATAAATAATTTTATTCACGCTGAGTGAAATGGTACTTTTGGGGAAGGCCTAAAATTTCACTCTCAAATATTTGTTATTATTGGCCCTATCGATAAATACTACATAACTAAGGTTATATATATTATTAAACTAGCTGATGTACCCGTGCTTCGCTACGGGATTCTCAGAAAGACTGACTTGGTGGATTTCATAACTGAATTCAACATAGGTCATTACAAAAACGGCAGTAGGAATGTAGCGGCAGTAGGAATGTAGCGATTGAAAGCAATGTTATTATATAAAATACTCGATCAAATGAAAAACCGCACACTTTCTCACTTTCAACGAACAGTACTACGGTGCCGATCTAACAGTCCAAAGTTCCAGAGCTGGAATAACCAGGTCGCAGACTGCCATGAACACTCCTCTGTCATTATTACGTTAAATATGCACATTACTCATTCCAACCAGTGCCTCAGAGTAGGGATTGAATAGCTCGAATGCTATGATGCTTTTTTTTTTTTTTTTTTTGCTATTTGCTTTACGTCGCACCGACACAGATATGCCTTATGGCAACGATGGGTTAGGAAAGGCCTAGGAAGTGGAAGGAAGCGGCCGTGGCCTTAATTAAGGTACAGTTCCGGCATTTGCCTGGTGTGAAAGTGGGAAACCACGGAAAACCATTTTCAGGGCTGCCGGCAGTGGGGATCGAACCCACTATGTCCCGATTACTGGATACTGGTGAATGCTATGATGAACCAGTGTGTTACGTACCTGCAGTATCAGAAAATGTATGAACCAGAGGAATGGCATGCTAAAGAAGAAAGTTTCCCAACTCCCCAGCTATTTCCCGCCAGTGTTCAGTCAGGCTATTATACTCGGTACGCAGTAGTAATCGCATCTATCGGAGTTGAGCGGCACCATAAGAAACGAAGAACATCACAACAAACAATGATCAATGTAAAGTAATTGTTGATCAGTGTTAAGCGCTTTGGATATTGGAGGCCTTCTGAAATACTACTCTTATCATAGTCGGTACAGTAAAACTGAATGAAACATAAATGATCGGGAAGTTTATTGTCCATAACTTTTGTAATGTAGTACTTTTCGATAACACCAACAACATAGGTACCGGTATTTAAAATTAAATTTTAGGAGCCTTCCCCTAAACTACCATTTCATCTGGGGGAAAATAAAATTATTTAGAGCCTAGACTGTAGTTTCTTATCCCCGACTCTATATAGCGGTTTTCATTAAATTCTGTTAACCCATTTTCTCGTGGCTCGGCGTTGATATGGACTTAGCAACAAAAATACAAATTCATTAATATCTGTTATCAGAGCCGGTACGGTAAAAATGTATAAGACATAAATGACTGGAAATTGAATTCTATATAACTTTAGTTATATAGTATTTATCGATAGGACCGCCAATAATATAAATATTGGATAATTAAATTTAAGGCCTTCCCCTAAACTACCATTTCACTCAGCGTGAATAAAATAATTTATAGCCTAGATTGTAGCGGCTCATCCCCCGACTTTACATACCGATTTTCATTAAATTCTCTTCAGCCGTTTTCTCGTGATGCGTGTACATACATACAGACAGACAGACAGAAATTACGGGAAAGTAAAAAGTACATTTTCTTGTTACTATGGACATGACCGATACAGAAATACCATTCTTTTCAAATTCTGAGCAATGTACAGACAAAACTCTTATTTTATATATATAGATTTCCTATCATTTACGTCTTACACATTTTTATCGTACTGGCTATAATAGAGAGATATTCATGAATTTGGAATATTTTTTTTTGCTGAGTCCATATTAGCGCCGAGGTACGTGAAAATGGGTGAACAGAATTTTATGTAAAGTTGGGGAATGAGGAGCTGCAGTCTATGCTAAAAAATAATTTTATTCATTCTGTTCAAAATGGTAGCTTAGGGGAAGGTGCCAAATATTTTTTTAATTACTTATCTTACTGGTCATATTGAAAAGTACTACATAACAAAAGTTATAGAGAATACAATTTCCGATTATTTGTGTCTTATTCAGTTTTACCGTACCGACTGTAATGATATTGGTGGTGATGGTGCTTTAATTGTGAAGATGATTATAAAAATGAGAAAAAAGCCATGAAGGAACAATCGCTTAAGTAACACAAGAGGTTGTCATGAAAGAAAGGAGGACTCACTTGACATTAGATGCTCTAACATCACAGATTCGGAAGAAAACTAAATGTGAAGGCCTCCTATATAGAAAGCTCATAAAATTGATCAACAATAACATGACATTGACCATTGTTTATTGTGATGCGCTTTGTGTATTGTGCTGCCATTTATCTCTGATAGATGGGATTACTGCTACGTATCAAGTATAACAGCCTGCCTGAATATTGGCGGGAAGTAGCTGGGGAGTGGGGAGTTAGATCTCTCTCTTTTTTAGCATGCCATTCTTCTGGTTCATAAATTTTCTGATGCCACTGGTACGTAACACACTGGATCATCATAGTATTCCAGCTATTTGATCCCTACTGTGGGGCAGTGAGTGGAATGAGCAGTGTGCATACTCAAATGGAATAATTACAGGAGTATTCGCGGCTGTCTGCAGCCTGGTCATTCTAGCTCTGAAACTTTGAACTGTTAGATCAACACCGTAGTACTTTTTGCTAAAAGTGAGAAAATGTGCTGTTTTCATTTTATCGAATATTTCATATGACAGCATTGTTTTTAATCGAGACATTCATACTGGCATCATTGTAATGACCTATGTTGACTTCAGTTGGGAAAACTATAAGGACAGTCTTTCTGAGAATTCCGTAGTGAAGCACGGGTACATCAGCTAGTTATTTCGCATAATCACGCGGCCGCTTGATGCAATACTTTATTAATCTATGTATTTGCTAAGGAATGGCATCTAAGTGCATGGCTGATTAACACGTGGAGCATGAGTTCATACTATTTTTAGTAGGCTTATCAGAGACCGATCGTCTCACTCACATACTTCCTGTGAGGGAATAGAGATGTGTAATTTTTAGCCTTGTAGCCTCGTATAGCAACTGTCAGGCTTTGAGACAATAAGCGTTATAAATATACCGTAGGTCTAATACTGTATTGCGCAAAACATGTAGAATAAGCAGTTTTGACCAATTGTATCTCCTGAATTGTCCTGATTTTCATATCACAATCTCCTGATTTTTGGTTTTGTCAAGTTGGCAGGTATGATTAATAATATATTGACAGGGCGGACCAAACAATCACCCATTGTACATTATTGTTATTGCGTGTGACAGATGTTATAGCTTCTCTTGCTCCACAGCAAATAAAATTGCTGAGTTTCCCAGAGTGATTGATGCCATTGACTGTACCCACATCAAAATACAGTCCCGTGGAGATTTCTGCAGAGCAATACAGAAACAGGAAGGGGTTCTCTTCATTAAACGTGCAGGTGTAGCTGACGCAAATCTGTATATCAAGAATATTGTAGCTGCCACTATAAGAATTTAATTCCTCAGCAAGTTTCTCCCAGGCCAATTCTTTTTCCAATTCTTTTTCTTTCCATGTCATAGCGTCTGTTTTTTTGCACTCAATAATGCTACTGTACTTCTGTACTAATGGTACAAGCAATTCTATTTCCTTACAAGTAAAATTAGGACAATGTTTATTGTTTTTATCCGCCATTTTACCTACAAGAAGTGAACAAAACGTTATCAATAGTCATCTTTTCTTACAAGTCACAAAACATTGATAGTCATCTTTTCTCGCAAGTCACTGCTACCAAGATCATATATTTCCTTCTTCACCTTAGTTTAACTTAGACCGGTCATTATAAGACTCAACATCGGTTTAAGCTCCAGTTACAGTTTAACTCAATCTTCAGTTTAAACCTTCATTATAATACCAGCCCGAAGTCTACCCTAATTACTATAACAGAATTCTAGTAAGAAAGTTACTACAGATACCACAAATACTATATGGTACTACACCAATATATCACAGTAATAGAATAAATACACTATTTTCTAATAAGATACTATAATACACTACAATAATTTTAAACTACGTTCTGATACTACAATACACTACAATAATTTTAAACTACGTTCAGACGTATTCTAATTACAACAGGTTATTACTAAGCACAAACAGAAAAGGAAATTACAGTTAAAGTTCAAAATTCGCAAGACTACTGAAAATAATAGAATAAGCACTGTAATTTCTAATAAGTTACTGTAATACACTGCAATAATTTTTAATTACAATAGGTTATTACTGAGCAAAAATAGAAATAAAAATTCCAATTTGGCCTAAAGTTAGATATTCGCAAGAAATACCGGTACTCAAGGATTACCAACAAAGTTAAATATGTAGACAGATTAATATTAGTACTACTTTATCCTACTATGCTGTAATAGAAATGAAACCTGCTGTTTGCACAAAAATACTCACAAATATAACAGGCAAGATACTATCTAATATACCATATCTACACTACATTTCTCGCCTGAAATGTGATTATTACAGATGGTGGATTACTATTATTTTCCCCACTCCGCGGGACGGAGAATAAAAGTGTCCTTAAATGCTGAAAGATATAAGGTTGTGTGGAATTATTTCTCAAAAGTATTTCTGTCTAAACTACGCCAGGGACTTGAATTGCGATTATTGGGATGTAGGAACTTGATTATTAGGTAACCGCTCATAAATTCTGAAAGATCGAGGGTGTGAAATATAAATCACGGGTACTTTAACTGCCTCTGCTCTCTTCTTAACAAATAATTACATTGGAACATTGTCTTGAGGCACGTTGCACAATGGATTTTGATTCAAGAAAGTTGGATATCATATGACAATGAAGGCCCAATGCAGGGCAGCTAGCAATAATGCCAGTGGCGATAAAGTGAAGGGAGCTGGCAGCAAGCAAAACAATAGCCTCGGAGAATTGTTGAGGCTCATAAGGAAGTTCTAAGAAGCCAGAAGCTGATTAAAAATTGAGCAGGCACCCAGACAAATCTGGAGCAAACGGTTTCCATTTCCTACGTGGAGAACAATAAGCCATTTACCCTTGCCAGAGGAAGATTCAACCTGTTCAATACAATAATCCCTTAAGAAATCCTCCTTTACTAGATTTTATAGTTTCATCTTTCCCAAAAAAATATTTTCACTATTTGATATATAGTCAACACGGGATTATTATTAGAAATGAAGCTGTTAAAGCTTGTTACATGTAATGTAGATGCCAGCCAAGCGTACAAATACGCTCACATATATCAGAATTTAAAGATCAAGATTTGCAAAATTGGTAAAGACATACCCTTTTTAAAGCAATGTTTTACTTATAATGCCGGGCTGAGTGGCTCAGACGGTTAAGGCGCTGGCCTTCTAACCCCAACTTGGCAAGTTCGATCCTGGCTCAGTCCGGTGGTATTTGAAGGTGCTCAAATACGACAGCCCCGTGTCGGTAGATTTACTGGCACATAAAAGAACTCCTGCGGGACTAAATTCCGGCATCTCGGCGTCTCCAAAGACCTTTAAAAGTAGTTAGTGGGACGTAAAACAATTAACATTATTATTATTATTATTATTATTATTATTATTTACTTATAATCTCACCCCCAACTTTTTGAGACATAGGAAGATGTAATTCAAATAACCAGAAATAATTCTCAAAACTCAAAAGAAAACCAATGAAATTTGGATTAAAAGTGAAGCCAAATTTCTCTACAAGAAGAAAGCTCATTTAAACTCAAAACTTTATGAGGCACACCTCAAAACCCCATTATCATTGGACCCGATTGAATGGGACTCTTATCAAAAAACATTTAAACATTAAACTTAACCATATTTTAAATTTAAAGCAAAGTAATTAGGATAAGAAATTCAGAACATTATTCAAACAACGTGAAGTCTCTCCCGATATTTCCCCCAAACCAAGGGAGGATAAAATAGTAGAAACCCAATTCCATCCACCCATTAAAAATTTATCTGATTTATCCTTCAATACAACAGAAGAAACGATCCTTAGTAACAGACCTAAACATAATTGGCCCAATTCTAATAAATTAAAAGATTAGATACAGTTGCAGAAATAGAACACGCAATACAAAAATTACCCTTAGAGCAACAAGAAGAAATACAATAGCAAATAAAAAAGAAACTAAAAGATGTCTTAGTCAATCCTGATACAAATAATGAACCTAACATATTCAAGATAATAATCTTATTATTACAAAAGCCGATAAAGGTAATGTTACAGTCATTATGGACAAAACTCAATATGTAGAAAAAAACAGAACAATTCTTCACAGAAAGCAATATTTCAATAGTTAAAAAAAGATCCTACTAATGGACTCAAAAAAAAAGTTGAAACAAATTTTGAAAAACAACATATTTCTAATGAATGAACAAGAAACTAAAAAGCTGCTTAATATGAACCCAAGACTAGTCCAACATATAAAATTTCACAATATGTACATAAATTTCTTCGAACACTTTTCAAATTTCACAACAATAAATCTATAAAGAACTCACTCGAATTCTGTAACGCTACCAAAAATTTAGAATTAAATTCCAATCACACAATACATTCGTATGATATTAAAAATATGTATCCTAGTATTCCAATTAAAAAAACTATCAACATTATTAGAGAGAATTTGATCCAATTTAGCCACTTGAGTTTTCAAGAATAAATGAATTTCTAATCGTCCTGGACTTTGTCTTAAACAATAACTATTTTATGTTTAACGACAAAATATACCAACAAAGAGGTCTTCCGATGGGCGCTCCAGCATCAGGCATCTTATGAACATTTATATTTGTCACATGGAAAAAACGAAAATTATCGATAAACTTGAAGGTTTGTACCATTGGTCTAGATTTGTAGATGACACCTTTGTAATATTAGATGAAAGAATTATTAACGACCAGGCCTTTTTAAACCAACTCAACTCTCTTGATCCATATATCAAGTTCACACTTCGCTCTGAAGTAAACAACACTTTAAATTATTTAAACTTGAAAATTACTAGAAATAACAAGAACCTTTCATTTAATATTTTCAGAAAACCAACGCAGACCGTCAATATGGTTAAAAATTATTCTATACACCCAGGAGCTTATAAAAGAGCTGATTTCTTCAGTATGATTTACAGAGCTTTTAATATTCCACTTTCAATCCAGGATTTAGAAAAAAAAATTAATACTATTTAGCATATAAGAATGGCTATAATAAAGAATTTGTAAACAGAATTATAAATATAGAAACAAGCCTATGACTACGTTAGTAAAAGAACGAAAAGAAGAAGAGAATAAGAAATTTGCTGTATTTACAGATAATAGCAGTAAAGTGTATAGTATTACGAATTTATTCAAAAGACTTAATTTAAGAGTCGCTCTTAGGACTAACAACACAAACTTATTTCAAAATTCAGGTGTTTACAAACTGAAATGCGCTAGTTGTTTAAATACATATATTGGACAAACAGGAAGGAACTTCATTACAACATGTGTTGTTTGAGTCATCAGTCTATAGACTGGTTTGGTGCAGCCCTCCATGCCACCCTATCCTGTGCTAACCTTTTCATTTCTACGTAACTATTGCATCCTACATCTGCTCTAATCTGCTTGTCATATTCATATCTTGGTCTACCCCTACCGTTCTTACCCCCTACACTTCCTTCAAAAACCAACTGAACAAGTCCTGGGTGTCTTAAGATGTGTCCTATCATTCTATCTCTTCTTCTCGTCAAATTTAGCCAAATCGATCTCCTCTCACCAATTCGATTCAGTATCTCTTCATTCGTGATTCGATCTATCCATCTCACCTTCAGCATTCTTCTGTAACACCACATTTCAAAAGCTTCTATTCTCTTTCTTTCTGAGCCAGTTATCGTCCATGTTTCACTTCCATACAATGCCACGCTCCACACGAAAGTCTTCAAAAACATCTTTCTAATTCCGATATCAATGTTTGAAGTGAGCAAATTTCTTTTCTTAAGAAAGTTCTTCCTTGCTTGTGCTAGTCTGCATTTTATGTCCTCCTTACTTCTGCCATCGTTAGTTATTTTACTACCCAAGTAACAATATTCATCTACTTCCTTTAAGACTTCATTTCCTAATCTAATATTTCCTGCATCACCTGCCTTCGTTCGACTGCACTCCATTACTTTTGTTTTGGACTTATTTATTTTCATCTTGTACTCCTTACCCAAGACTTCATCCATACCATTCAGCAACTTCTCAAGATCTTCTGCAGTCTCAGATAAAATAACAATATCATCAGCAAATCTCAAGGTTTTGATTTCCTCTCCTTGGACTGTGATTCCCTTTCCCAATTTCTCTTTGATTTCCTTTACTGCCTGTTCTATGTAAACATTGAAAAGGAGAGGGGACAAACTGCAGCCTTGCCTCACTCCTTTCTGGATTGCTGCTTCTTTTTCAAAGCCCTCGATTCTTATCACTGCAGACTGATTTTTATACAGATTGTAGATAATTCTTCGTTCCCGGAATCTGATCCCTATCATCTTCAAAATCATAAATAGCTTGGTCCAATCAACATTATCGAATGCCTTTTCTAGATCTACGAATGCCATGTACGTGGGCTTGTCCTTCTTGATTCGATCCTCTAAGATCAGACGTAAAGTCAGGATAGCTTCACGTTTTCCTACATTTCTTCTGAAGCCAAATTGATCTTCTCCCAACTCAGCTTCAACTTGTTTTTCCATTCTTCTGTAAATAATACGTGTTAAAATTTTGCAGGCATGAGATACTAAACTAATGGTGCGGTAGTTTTCACACCTGTCAGCACCGGCTTTCTTGGGAATAGGTATAACCACATTCTGCTGAAAATAGGATTGGGACTTCTCCTGTCTCATACATCTTGCAGACTAAATGAAATAACCTTGCCATGCTGGTTTCTCCTAAGGCAGTCAGTAATTCAGAGGGAATGTCATCAATTCCAGGTGCCTTGTTCCTATTGAGGTCACTCACAGCTCTGTCAAACTCTGACCTCAAAATTGGGTCTCCCTTTTCATCAACATCAACAGCCTCTTCATGTTCCAGAACCAAATTATCTACATCTTTACCTTGATACAACTGTTGGATATGCTCCTGCCATCTTTCTGCTTTGTCTTCTTTCCCTAGAAGTGGTTTTCCATCTGAGCTCTTAATATTCATACACCTAGATTTCCTTTCTCCAAAGGTTTCCTTGATTTTCCTGTATGCAGCATCTACCTTTCCCATGACCATACAGCCTTCGACATCCTTGCATTTCTCCTTCAGCCATTCTTCCTTAGCTGCCTTGCACTTTCTATCCACTTCATTCTTTAATCGCCTGTATTCTTTTCTGCCCTCTTCATTTCTAGCATTCTTGTATTTTCGTCGTTCATCAATCAGGTCTAGTATCTCCTGAGTTATCCACTGATTCTTAGTTGATCTTTTCTTCCTTCCTAACATTTCTTCCGCAACCCTACTGACTTCATTTTTCATGACTCTCCACCCTTCCTCTATAGTGTTTCCTTCAGCCTTTTCATTTAGTCCTTGTGCAACATGTTTCTTGAAACAATCCCTCACATTCTTTTCTTTCAACTTGTCTAGATCCCATCTTTTTGCATTCTTTCCTTTCTTCAATTTCTTCAACTTCAGATGGCATTTCATGACCAACAAGTTGTGGTCAGAGTCCACGTCTGCTCCTGGGAAAGTTTTGCAATCCAACACCTGGTTTCTGAATCTCTGCCTAATCATAATGAAGTCTATTTGATACCTTCCAGTGTCTCCAGGTCTCGTCCACGTATACAGCCGTCGTTTGTGGTGTTTGAACAAAGTATTGGCAAGGACTAAATTATGATCAGTGCAGAATTCAACCAGACTACTTCCTCTTTCGTTCCTTCGTCCCAATCCAAATTCTCCTACTGTACTACCTTCTCTTCCTTGGCCTACCACTGCATTCCAGTCTCCCATCACAATTAGATTCTCGTCACCTTTTACATATTGTATTAAATCTTCTATCTCCTCATATATTCTTTCGATTTCTTCATCATCCTCTGAACTAGTAGGCATATAGACCTGCACTATTGTGGTGGGCATTGGTTTGGTGTCTATCTTGACGACAATTCTTTCACTATGCTGGTCGTAGTAGCTTACCCGCTGCCCTATTTTCTTATTCATTATTAAACCAACTCCTGCATTTCCTCTGTTTGATTTTGTGTTGATAATTCGGTAGTCGCCTGACCAAAAATCTTGTTCTTCCTGCCAACGTACTTCACTTATGCCAACTACATCTAACTTTAGCCTATCCATCTCCCTTTTCAGATTCTCTAACCTACCACAATGATTCAAACTTCTAACATTCCACGCTCCGACTCGCAGAATGTCAGTATCCATCTTCCTGATGATCGCCCCCTCTCGTGTAGTCCCCACCCGGAGATCCGAATGGGGGACTAGTTTACCTCCGGAATATTTTACCCGGGAGGAAGCCATCATCAGTACATCATTCATACAGAGAGAGCTGCATGTCCTCGGGAGTTAGTTACGGCTGTAGTTTCCCGTTGCTTTCAGCCGTGTAGCAGTATCAACACAGCTAAGCCATGTTGAGTATTATTACAAGGCCGTATCAGTCAATCATCCAGACTGCCGCCCTTGCAACTACCGAAAGGCTGCTACCGCCCTTTCGATGAACCATTCGTTAGTCTGGTCTCTCAACAGATACCCATCCGATATGGTTGCACCTGCGGCTCGGCTATCTGTATCATTGGGACACGCAAGCCTCCCCACCGCGGCAAGGTCACATGGTTCGCAGACAACATACCAGAACATACCAGAACCAAGACCGAGCTCGATAGATGCAGTCGCTTAAGTGCGGCCAGTATCCAGTAATCGGGAGATAGTTGGTTCGAGTCCCACTGTTGGCAGCCTTGAAGATGGTTTTCCATGGTTTCCCATTTTCACACCAGCCGGGGCTGTACCATAATTAAGGCCACGGCCGCTTCCTTTCAACTCCTAGGCCTTTCCTATCCCATCGTCGCCATAAGACCTATCTGTGTCAGTGCGACGTAAAGCAAATAGCCAAAAAAAAAAAAAAAACCAGAGCCAAGAAATACAACAGATACTCGGCCATGAGCGAACACATGGCAGACTCCAATCACATGTTTACAAACATAGACAATGACCTTAAAATCCTGAAAACTGTAAATAAAGGCCATTTATTGAATATATATGAAGAAATTTATCTGGACCAAAGGAACAACCCAACAAGTAATATCAATGAGCTTTCTGAAAAGTATAACATCTTATATGAAGAACTAATAAAAGCGAGAGTTAGGAAATAAACGTCAGACTCTTAACACGTCACACGATCTGTAATTAAGAGATGAAAGTATATGATTTTCCACCTGTTCAATACAAATTCAAATGTGATATACATTGAAATGTCACATTTTATTCATAAATATTAGGGACCGTGTTTTCGGCATATTTATGCCATCATCAGCCTAAAGTTAGATAAACAAGGACACAAGTAAATTACATACATGTCAATACACAAATAAACTTTCTACCATATTGGCAATTCATAATAGCGTTGATATGTACACAATTTTGAATATATAAAAACTCTCATATATACCTCTTATAAAATTTACGATAAAGGTAAAATTGATCTATTTACAGTTCTGTGATATCTGTGATGTTTTTTGTTACAATTGTGTGTAAAATAACAAAAGACGTCTTTTAAAATACTTCTGTCTGAACAGCTTATACGCCTAATAAAATTTGGGGTATTGACATTCCTATAGTATTAAAATTTTTAGATGTTCTATTATGTGAGAATAGTCATGTAAATAAAATTAGTAACAGTGTCCAGTATTGTTATATTATAAAAGAGAACAGCTATTCATTATTTAATTTTGTACATATCAACGCTATTATGAATTGCCAATATGGTAGAAAGTTTATTTGTGTATTGACATATATGTAATTTACTTGTGTCCTTGTTTATCTAACTTTAGGCTGATGATGGCTGAATATGCCAAAACCGGTCCCTAATATTTATGAATAAAATGTGACATTTCAATGTATATCACATTTGAATTTGTATTGAACAGGTGGAAAATCATATACTTTCATCTCTTAATTGTAAATCTTTTTTCAATACGGACCAATTATGAAGTTTTTAACATTAAACACGATCTGTGACACTCAGGTCGTTCACCCTAGGACACGCCCTCTTACTTCCCCTCCACACTCCTCGCTCAGTGTAGAAACTACCATTACTTGTTTTGAATCAGATACACACTTACCTGAGTATAAGTGAGTCCTTCCCCGCACATCGGGGCCAATAATAAGGAGTAAGTAACACGATTATATTATATTTTATCATTTCATCTTCCATCTCTCGTTACTTACACTTAGTTTCTTATTTTAATTTCAGACAAAATAATATTCATTACTACAAAGAGCTTTACCATTATGGCCCCAAGTTGACATTAAATTCTGAAGCATTTAATGTATATACTATTTAAGAAATGCATATCAAAGATCTAACAATCTTTCATCAAAAAATACTTTAAATCAAGAGTGCTATTCAAAACAGTGATCATTTAAGATTTTACAAAGCACAACGGTTATTCGCAAGAACATTATCAAGAGTTTGATGGACAATTGAACTGTTTTTATCAATCATATGACTTATAATTTTAACAAAATTTGCTAAGATTGTATTTTAAATGTCTTACCATACATCAAGGTTTTTTAATGTGTCTTGCCAATTTTAATAATATCTATTTTGTATTCTGATATATTAATGTTCATTTTTTATAGTTGATGATGTCCTTTAGGGGACGAAACATGTACTAAATATAATAAATTATAAGTTGTATTGAATAGGCGGACCTGTTGGTTATAATATATAAGTTTATCTTAAATATTCACTATTTGAATTACACAGTCTTTGTACTACAGCAGTTGGAGCATTTCTTGCAGAATATGGTCCATCAGGTTTTGTGCCAATGTACACTTCCATATCCAATCTGTAATACATCCTGGCATCACATAAAGCAAATATTTTGATTCCATATTTGTTTGGCCTACTCTGTATATATTGCCTAAATCTGCAGTTTCCTCGGAAAGCCTCCAACTTTTAATCTATTGTCCCATATTCATATGGAGTGTAGGCAGATTTGCAATTGGTAACAAATAGTTTGAATATGTTTCTTATAGGAGTAATTTATCATACTTCAGCCTTTCTTCTCATGTTGACTTGCCATCAAAACGCAATAATCTGAGAAGGAAACGAAATCTACTCAATGACATTGAAAGTCTGAATATCTCTACCCCTGTGCCATCAGTCTTCCACAAATCTTTCAGATTGAGGTGATTACCTTTCAGAATTTCCGCCAGGTACAGCAAGCCAATTAAAGCTTGAATTTTGGATGCGGTCGTGTCCCTGCATTCCCTATCCCTAGCGTATTTACCTTTCTTGAGATTGAATAATTAGGTTAGTGTTTTGTACTATTGTATTAATTATTTCTTCCTTAAAAAGTACTTCCAAATTTGAAGAGGAGTTTTCAGTTCCCTTGCTGCGGCCTTCACACCAGGAAGGTGCTTTATTATATTTTCTGGCCTCGTTTGTACGTTTTTGCATGGTGCATGTTTATTCCATTTCGTGACTTGATCTTTACCTATATACACTGGACCATGTGGTAAACAAACACTCCTGTCACCCGTCTCATCACTGTCAGAAATATCTTGCTCTGTGTCTTTTCACTCTGAATATCCACTTCATCGGTATCTTCCTCACTTATACTTTCATCAACACAATTACTCTCTGAACCGGTTGCTGCTAGAACATCATTTATCAGTTTCTGCAGTCTTTCAGCCTCTTTCCCATAAGCATCCATTCTAAAATGAAAGAGAAAGATCCTTAACTTACAACAAAGCACTATCAGTGTGTTCGAGAAACACAAATTGTGACATAAAACCCTCCAGTTGAAGTCCTACTACCTACAAAAATAGCCCTCTTACAATACTTACATAAGCAGCAACAATTAGCAATCTTCTACGGCAAACCTATTGTGTGTTTGTGATTCATTTAGTGCTATTTATATAGTGGTGTTTAGTGCTTGTTGGTAGAAATTGGGACTAGTGATATTTATTTAAATTTTATAACAAGTAATTCAGTTGGTCTTCAGTAAATTAAGTTTTCTAGGCTAAGTAGGCTAGCTAGGTGTACCTTGTTTCGAATTTAGGTTTAGGAAATAGTTTAGGTAATAATTTTAACTTTAAAAATATTTGTAAATATCTGTAGGTTCGTTGGTATAATACTTAAAAAGGCAGGTTATCATAAGGAATAGTACCGTAACTTCCGCCGCAACAGTTCCGGTATTTCGTATAGTTATCCGTTCAAACTATTGCGAAGGTAATAATTTACTAAATTCAGCACGATACTCCTGTAAACTTCGATTTAAAAAGAAGTTAAAGAGATTACACGGTAATTGCACTGGATAATTATGGTACTTAACAGTTTTTGGATTGTTGACGATTGTTGATACCGTACATTCCGACGAGATCAAAGAGAACGGGCTACAGGCTCATGGTAGTTGTGTAAACAAATACAAAATCAGCCAATTACTTTATTCTGATAATTTGTAGCCTAAGGTCCCGGCATACTTTGTACTGTACTTTGCACCTTCGTTCATACATCGATTAACAGTTAATAATTACATTCCCATAGGGCCTATCTTAATAATATTGCACTTCACGCCCCCGGCGTAGTTTTGACAGAAATTATTGTAGACAACCTCTTATTTTTCGGCATTTAAGGACACATATTCTCCGTCCCGCACAGTAGGGAAAATAATAGTAATCCATCAGCGGTAAAATTCATATAACCACATTTCAGTTTAGAATTGTAGTGCAGATACAGTATATTTAGATAGTACAGTACAGTACTAGTACCAACCTACGAGCATATACTACTTCTTGGTGACTTTAACTCAAATATCTTAGCCCCGACTGGCAAATCAGAACGAATCAGCAACCTACTTACCTCCGTCGACATGACGATCTTACCGCTTGATGCAACGAATCATGTTCATACACTTAAATACACAAGCCATACTGGAATTGACCTCCTAGTTACAAATAACCCGCATAAAGTTCTGAAGTACGGTCAATTTCCTGTACCTGGCATATCAACTCATGACTTAATTTACCTGTGCTACTCTCTACGTGTACCAAAATACAGAGCTAAATACATTAGTTATAGGGATCTGAAAAATATCGATCTTCAACAACTCCAAAGTGATGCGTACAGTTTACCTTGGGAAGATATAAAGCAGGTGCAGGACACAGACATGAAAGTGAGAAGATTTAACTCTCTACTCATAGGACTATATGACAAACATGCTCCAGTTAGGCAAGCTAGAGTCACTCGCTCGCCTGCACCTTGGTTAACAAACGATATAAAAGCAACAATGGCTCGCCGTGACGCAATGTTCCGCCGATACAAGGAAACAAATAATGAATTAGATTTCGAACAATATCGTCTTTTACGTAACAGAACAAAGCAATTAATTCGCAATAGCAAATTTAATCACATTAAAAATGTAACACGGAATTTAAATGCACGTGAAACCTGGAATGAACTTCGAGCTATGGGTGTTGGAAAATGCAAAGAGCCACATATACCAACTATATCTCTCGATACACTTAACTCTCACTTCGTAACTAACCCAATAAAGGAATCTCAACCTCAAAATCATATCAATCTAAATAAAATAATCAGTGACCTTACAGAAAACGAAAATAATTTCTCTTTTCACTCTGTCAGTGTAAATGATGTAAAGCGTATTTTAAATTCAGTTAAGTCACAAGCTAAAGGAGCAGATAACATCCCAATAGGCTTTATAAAAAACATTATTGGCGCGGTCCTACCAATTATTACCCACATTGTAAACCATTGTCTCACCACCGGGACGTTTCCAACTGCATGGAAGGATGCTCTAGTAACCCCAATATTAAAGCATACCGGTACCACAGCAAATGCGCCATCTGATTACCGGCCTATTTCGATTCTTCCCCCTCTCTCGAAAGTTCTTGAACGAGTTGTACACGAGCAGCTAGTAGAATTCTTAACCAGGCATTCTCTTTTTGACCCATTGCAATCTGGCTTCAGAAAGGGACACAGTACTACGACTGCACTTCTTCGGGTAACAGATGACATAAGACTAGCAATGGACAAACGGCAGGTGACGATACTGACACTCCTTGACTTTAGTAGTGCGTTCGACACGGTAAATATAGACATACTATTATCCAAGCTACGCTCTCTGCATATCGGCCCGATAGCCCTTAATTTTTTTAAGTCGTACCTTACAAATCGTCGCCAGTGCGTAGTGGTAAACAATCAAAGATCCCAATGGGCTGTAAAATCATCCGGTGTCCCTCAAGGGTCTGTTCTAGGGCCATTACTGTTCGTCTTGCATATTAATGACATATCTTCCACACTTCAGTATTGCAACTACCACTTATATGCTGATGATATGCAGATATACAAACACACCACTACAAACAATTTACATGAAACAGTTCAGCACATGAATTCGGATATTAAAAGGCTTACCGCCTATGCTAAAAACAACCACTTACTCCTAAATCCTCGTAAAACACAAAGTATTATCATAGGAAACTCTAAATTATTACATGTAATAAGCAATATCAATCCTCCTCCAATCATAATCAATGACATTGCTGTACCGTACCTTAAAAATGTAACTAATCTTGGAATCTCTATCAATGAGAATCTGACCTGGAATGAACACGTAACAAATGTATGTAGAAAGGTTCATGCAGCTCTATATCCCCTGAAACGTCACAAGAATTCTTTTCCTCAAAAACTTAAATTAAAATTAATCCAAGCACTACTATTCCCAATTTTAGACTACTGTGATACAGTACTAGTCAATCTAAATGCTGAACAAGCTTTGAGACTTCAGCGAGCACAAAACTCATGCATACGATATGCCTTCCAACTGCGACATGACACTCATGTTACACCATATTTCAAAACATTGGAATGGCTACGCATAAATGAACGAAGGAATTATCACCTAATGACACTTGTTTACCAAGTGCTCTCGACGAACACTCCTACTTACCTCTCTTCTAATTTTCGTTTCCTTTCCTCATTCCATGAAATTAGTACCCGTTCTGGTTCCTTACTTGAAATTCCACTAAGTCGAACCAATTCCTACAATCAATCCTTTTTAGTTACCGCATCGAGACTCTGGAATACACTCCCAATGGACATTCGGCACCTTACTTCCTCTCATAAATTCAAATCTGCCTGCAGAAAGTTTTTCCTGGTAACATAAAACTGAGTTGTGTGAGTCATTGTGTGTGTGTTGTGTGAATGGGTTTTCTTCATTTACTATTATTATTATTATTAATATTAACATTGTTATTATTATTAATATTGTTATGATTATTATTATTAGTAATTATCACACTAATTGCTGTACTGATAGGTAGGCCTAACTTACCGGTAGTCTTAGAATTATCCGTGTGTAGTATTATTTCTTTTTAGAATTTCTATGTCTTACTTTTATGTTTACATTTTTAAATTCTATTTATAGTGGTTAAGTGTAAGAGAGGGCCGTGAGCCCTAACTTCGCCACAAATGTAAGTCAGGAATAAATAAATAAATAAATAAATAAATAAATAAAAATACAGTATATTACCTGCTATATTCGTATCTTTGTGTGTGTATCTATTAGAGCATAGTACTAATAATAATCTGCCTAAGCATTTAGTCTTGTTGGTAATCTTTGAGTACAGTAGTTTGTGCAAATTTCAAACTTGCAATTTCAATTTCCGTTTGTGCTTAGTAGATACATACAGTACCGGTATTGTAATTAGGATACGTCTGAATGTAATTTAAAATTATTGTTGTGTACTGTACAGTAGTATACGAGTAATATCTTATTAGAAATAGGCGTGCTTAGTTTATTATTGTAAAATTTTTGTGTAGTATAGTAGAGGTATCTATAGAAACTCTCTTACTAAAATTCTGTTGTTTTAATTAGGACAGTCTTATCTGCAGTATAGAATTGTGTAATTCTTGTGCATTCCTTTCGGTATTTAGTAATTAACAGTAGTTTTTATCTGTTAGGGTGTTACAGGATAAAGATAGAATACGACTAAGTAATATTATAGTGTAGTAGTATATTAATTACCTAATGGTCGTATGATCTTTGAGTACTAATCTAGACAATATTTCTTTTCGTTCATTTTTTCGCACAAAACAAGTTATTTTATTTTTCCTTTTCTTTTCATTTTTTCCGTAAAGAATGGTTAAGAAGTGCAAGTGTAGGAACTGTGGGTGTGGCGAGGCATTGAGGAGTATTAGGGAGGAGTTTGAGGGAGATAATTAGGATTCTCACAGAAGACAGGAAGAAAGATAGGACTCCCTCAAACAATGTACAGGTTACAGTAGGTGTACAAGAGGGAGGGGAAGGAAAGGGGGGAACTGTAGAAGACAGGTGGTCTAATTTTCTAAGGGGAAGGAGATTGGAGGCTAAGGGCTCTATTCAGGATTACAACTCAGGACAGGTGTCTGTGAGAAATCGGTACGAGCCACTCCAGGTAGAGCAACAGAAGGAAGATGAGGAACAGGGAACTGTTGCTGAGATGTGTGGAAGTAGGAGGAAGGATAAATGTAGAGTAGAAGATAGGAAAAGACAGGTGGAACAGGGTCATGGGAGGGAGATAAGGGAGGAGGAAGTAGATATGGCTGACCAGGAAGGGAGGGGATCAAAGGAGGTGGGTAGGGTTGAGGCTCTGGTCATAGGGGATTCCATTGTTAGACACGTGGGGAAAGTATGTGGAGGAATGGGAACCAGGGTAGAGTGTTATCCAGGAATTAGGTTGAGGCAGATGCTGAGAAAAGTAGAAGAGAAGGAGGAGGGGAAGGAGAAGATGGTAGTTTTTCACGTTGGTACCAACAACGTAAGGCAAGCTAATATAAGTACCAACATAGTTGGGGATGTGTGGGATCTGGTAAATGCAGCAAGGGTGAAGTTTAAGAAAGCAGAGATTATCAGTGGAATACTGTGTAGGAGGGATACTGACTGGAGAGTGTTTGGGGATTTAAATGAGACTATGGAGTGGGTATGTGGGGAAACTGGGAGTGAAATTTCTAGATCCTAATGTGTGGGTAGGAGATAGGGATCTGCGCTCAGATGGCCTTCTTAAACCGCAGTGGTACGTATAAGTTAGGAAATTTGTTTAGAAGGGTAATAGGGAGGTACATTCCGGGAAACGGGGTTGTCGAGGGAGCGGTGATGAGGGTACAAAGATCCGAAAGTCAAGTAGGAATGACATAAAAATGTTAGTGTTGAACTGTAGAAGTATTGTAAAGAAAGGAATAGAATTAAGTAACTTAATAGATATATATATTTACCATACATTGTAATAGGAGTTGAATCATGGCTGAGAAATGATATAATGGATGCAGAAATTTTCTCACGAAACTGGAGTGTGTATCATAGAGATAGGATAGGAATGGTGGGGGGGGGAGTATTCATTGTGGTGAAAGGAGAATTTGTAAGCTACGAAAAAGATGAGAAACATGAAATGACTGGCTCATTTCTAAAGATAATAGGCAACTTGATGTTTTTGGAGTGTACAGACCGGTAAAGGGTAGTTCTGACACGGATTCAGAATTATTTGATAAGATAATCAGCTATGTGGGAAACGACATAGAAAGAAATGCGATTGTAGCGCAAGATCTTAATTTACCAAATGTCAATTGGGAAGGAAATGCGAACGACAGGAAGCATGACCAACAAATGGTTAATAAGCTGATGTGGGAAGGACAGCTGAAAAATATCCTGGACGTGTTGCTGATAAAACCAAATGAGCTCTATAGAGAAACCGAAGTAATAGGTGGTATTAGTGATCACAAAGCTGTTTTTGTCATAGTTAAAAATAAATGAGCTGGAAGGGAAGGTTTTAAAAGTAGGACTATTAGGCAGTACCATATAGCTGATAAAGGCAGACATGAGGCAGTTTTTAAAAAGTTTTTATGATCAGTGGAAAATGGTAAATAAGAATGTAAACAGACTCTGGGATGGGTGTAAAGAAATTGTTGAGGAACGTGAAAACAGGTGTGTACCTTTAAAGGTGGTAAGGAATGGTAAAGACCCACCTTATTATAATAGAGAAATAAAGAGACTAAGAAGGAGGTGCAGATTGAAAAGAAATAGAGTTAGAAATGGCTGTGGAAGTAAGGAGAAATTGAAGGAATTTACTAGGGAATTAAATCTAGCAAAGAAGGCAGCTAAGGATAACATGATGGCAAGCATAAATTGGCAGTCATACAAATGATAGTGAAAAATGTAAGGGTATGTGTAGGTATTTTAAGGCAGAAACAGGTTCCAAGGACATTGCAGGAATAATTAATGAACTAGGAGAGTGTGTATGGGAGGATCTTCAAAAGGCAGAAGTATTCAGTCAGCAGTATGTAAAGATTGTCGGTTACAAGGAAAATGTCCAGATAGAGGAGGTGACTAATGCTAAAGAAGTACAGTATTAAAATTTACATATGATAACAATGATATTTACAATAAGATACATAACTTGAAAACTAGAAAAGTGGCTGGAATTGAGAAGATATCTGGGGATATACTAAAGATAATGGGTTGGGATATAGTACCATATCTGAATTACTTATTTGATTATTGTTTGGTTGAAGGAGCTATACCAAATGAATGGAGAGTTGCTGTAGTAGCCCCTGTATATAAAGGAAAGGGTGATAGACATAAAGCTGAAAATTACAGGCCAGTAAGTTTGACATGCGTTGCATGTAAGCTTTGGGAAGAATTATTTCTGATTACATTAGACATGTTTGCGATATTAATAACTGGTTCAATAGAAGGCAATTCGGTTTTAGGAAAGATTATTCCACTGAAGCTTAGCTTGTAAGATTCCAGCAAGGTATAGCAGGAATTTTGGATTCTGGAGGTCAAATGGACTGTATCACGATTGACCTGTCTAAAGGATTTTGACAGGGTGGATCGTGGGAGACTACTGGCAAAAATGAGTGCAATTGGACTAGACAAAATGGTGACTTAATGGGTTGCTATATTTTAAACTCCCGCGGATTTCCTCGTTCTGTCGATATATGTCTGAGTATGGCTGGTCGATAGTAGTTCTAATAATGATACCAGATAGCAGTACGGGGCACGGTGGCCAGATATGTGCTGCTCTTTGGTCTATAATACAGTCATTCTCTTTGCAAGCGAGTCAAGCGAGTAACATTCTCTTTGGAGTAACCTAACCTCAGAAGTAGCACACCATAGTTCTTTTACCCGTAGAAGTGCTCGTGTTGTGCCTTAATATTTGTTTTGGCCAAAATGTCAAAAATGAAATATGATGCAGTGTTAAAAGTGCTTATAGGGAAGAGTTTCCGTGTTTGAGTGAATCCAGAAAGGGACCAACGTTCACATTCTGTACTATATGTAGGTGTGATTTTTCAGTTGCACATGGCGGGAAATGCGATATTCTCGAGCATATGCAAATGAATAAACATAAGGAGAGTGTCCAGTGTGTAGAAAGAAACCAGAAACAACTTTTCATGTAAAAACCAATATATAAATCCTGTGCCGAATGCCGAAGCATTATTTACATCATTTATAGTAGAACATAACCTGCCTGTAAATTGTGCCGATCACGCCGGACCTTTGTTTCGCAAAATGTTTCCTGATTCAGAAATCGCTAAACGGTATGGGTGTGCTAGAACTAAAACAGCGGCTATCATTCAGAAGTGTGCATGGAAGAAAGGGCGAAAATTGTATCACATTTGCAGGTGAATGCATTTTCTGTTGCTACTGATGGTAGCAATAAAAGCGACTTGAAGATATATCCCATTGTTGTAACATTTTTTAGGCCTGAACTCAATGAAATTCAGAGTTGTCTACTCTCTGTGCCTAATTTAGAAGGGGATGCTACTGGAGCTGACATTGCCATTTGCTCTCAACTTTTCGGCAATTCTGCATTCCATTAAAAATCTGCCTAGCTCTTCGTGCTGATAATGCTCCAGTAATGGTAGGATTAAAGAATGGCGTGGCAGGATGTTTGAAGCGGGAAAATAGTAACATAATCATCGTAGGCTGCTCGTGTCACCTAATTAATCTTGCTGCCGAGAAGGGTGCGGCGTGCTTACCTGTAAATGTAGATGAAAGTATAATTGATATATTTTGTTATCTGGAAAGGAGTTCAAAGAGGAAAGAAAAGTTCAGAGAATTTCAGACTTTACAAAACACTGAGATCAGGAAAATTCTGAAGCATGTGCCTACTCGATGGTTATCACTAAGAAGGTGTTTCGATAGGATTTTGCTTCAGTGGGACTCTTTGGTGACATTATTCAGGAGCGATATTGTGAGAAAGGATTCTCAGATGGGAACTTTGAAGACTTACAAAATTCCTAAGCACAATTTAAGTGCAGATGTGTCTTGTTTGTCTGAAAACGTTGAGGAATGTCATAACATTTCACCTCACTCCTCAGTTAAAAGGAAAACCCCGTCATCAGTTTCATTTAAAAAAAAAATGAAATTACTGTTCACACTAAGAGCCATGCATTGTCACGTGAAGAACAACTTTTCATGTTCCTTTCATCAAATTTACATAGATCTTTTTGCCTTTTTCTCTCAAGTTTTATGGATATCTTTGAGAATCCAAACGTAGCTCTTCAGTTAAGTATGCCGCACATCCAATTATTGAGGTCAGTTTTGGAGGAACTATTGAAGAATGTGATGGCAAGGTTTGTGAAACCAGACGTTATTAAAAGATCCTCCTCTCCTTGATGTAGATTATCATACTCCAGCAAATCAAAAGGATGATTGTGATTTGATGATAGGGAACTCTGCGTTTGTTTTAGTGAACACCTTGAAGTCTGAGGAAAAGTGCATATTCTTTAAGTCTGTTAGAAAGTGTTTCTCTTCATTGTACACATGGTACACAAATTTCCATTCAAAGATGAAGTTTTAATTAATGCAGAAGTTGCAAATTTTTCTGCTATAAGTAAGGCATCATTTTCTAGCCTTAGATTTATTTATTTTATTTATTTATTTATTTATTTATTTATTTATTTATTTATTTATTTATTTAATTAATTATTAGATTCAGCCTATGGAGGGCCATTTTACACTAATAATAATACGTTTAAATACGTATAAAAGATAACAAAAGTATAAACAACAATATTAAGTAACAATAAATTAACAATTTTAACAGTAACAATGTAACAACAATGACAACGGTAACTGGCAAGTGTCGGTTACTGAAATTTGGAAGAAGAAAGTTCGAGGGTTGGAGGGACGGAATAAAGTGAAAACCTGGGGAGGACTTAGAGGAATCTTCTAATTTTTTGTTTGAAGGATGCGAAAGGTGTGAATATGTCAATATCGGGTAGTGAGTTACCAAGAGTAGGGAGACGGTGGAAGATAGAGCATTGTTGTAAAGTTAGGCGCGGATGGGACACGTGATGAGTGCGCCGGTTGCGTGTAGGGCGGGGGTGGAACTTGTATAGGGAAGTACGCCTGAAGAGTATTACATTTGGTGTAGCCATTGATT
The DNA here is from genome assembly GCF_040414725.1 of Anabrus simplex. NCBI lineage: Eukaryota > Metazoa > Arthropoda > Insecta > Orthoptera > Tettigoniidae > Anabrus > Anabrus simplex. The sequence goes on along the minus strand of NC_090265.1, from coordinate 1,639,076,858 downwards.
ATTTTGTGAAGGTAACATAGATCAGAGAACTGTAAACGGCTTCTCAGGTCAAGTATACCCAGATAGTTCATAATGTCAGATTTAGCTTTGTTCTTAAAAACAGGATTGCGAGTCTTAACAATGAAAGTGAAAAGTTAAAAATACTATTTCGTTGAGATATGTTTGTGATAGCAGATGAGGACCAAATAGGGGAACAAAAGTCAATAATGGGGAGAACATAGAGACAAAGTATAATTTTAAGGCGTTAATAAATTTCAGTAAACCTGTAAAGAATGCCTAGAGTACACATAGCACGGGATTTTATGGAGTGAACGTGAGCAGAGAAGGTTAGTTTACAATCTATTATAACACCTAGGTCTCTTACCAGGGAAGCCGATTGCAATGTATTTTCATTAACAAGTGTCCGAACATTTTGACTAGTGAAACGGAACATTTGGATAAAGAAACTGATATTCTGCACTCCCAGTTTTGTAACTTTCAGCTCGAAGAAACAGACCTGGCAAAAGGAAGAAATGATGTTCAATGGGCAATGGTAGGTCAGATGACATCAGCTGTGTACTTAAATATTACAGACTCTCTAAGGTGATGCTTGCTATTTTATCAATTCCACATAGCAATGCAGAATGTGAAAGGATTTTTAGCAGAGTCACAAAGATAAAAACACAGTTCAGAGCCTTGCTGTCTGAACAAACTTTGGAGAAACTTTTAACCTTGAAATCAGTTCAGCAAGGCGAGTGCTTTGAGCAAAAATTTAGTTCCGAGTTTCTGAAGAGGGCTAAGTCAGCTACTGGTGTGTTGAACAACAATTAGTCGTAATGTGATCGCCATGTTGAAGGATGAGAAGTCACATGTTTCTACAGTTCAGGTATGTCCAGTATTTAGTATTCACAATGAAATGATGAAAAAATATATATAGGCAAATAGAATTGTTAATGTATTGAATTATAATGAATTTGTACATGTTCTGCCATCAGTGATGTGTCGTAATACGTCTCGATTTGCTGCGAAATTTCTCCTGATTTTTCACTTTTGAAAGTTGGCATGTCTGCATAATGATAACGGGGTTAAAAGTCAGGTTGTGAGTTTCACAAATAGGAAAAGTCGTCTGAGTTTTAATTACTGCGTTGATGGGGTGAAAGTTACTTTTGGGGATCATTATAAGTATCTGGATGTTAATATAAGGAAAGATCTTCATTGGGGTAATCACATAAATTGGATTGTAAATAAAGGATACAGATCTCTGCACATGGTTATGAGGGTGTTTAGGGGTTGTAGTAAGGATGTAAAAGAGAGGGCTTGCAAGCCTTTGGTAAGACCCCAACTAGAGTATGGTTCCAGTGTATGGGACCCTCACCAGGATTACATGATTCAAGAACGGGAAAAAACCAAAGAAAAGCAGCTCGATTTTTTTCTGGGTTATTTCCGACAAAAGAGTAGCGTTACAAATATGTTGCAAAGTTTGGTCTGGGAAGAACCGGGAGAAAGGAGACGAGCTGCTCGACTGAGTGGTATGTAATACCAATATAAATGGTCCATTATTGGACATTATAAATTTTCCAGCTAACTCATTCCTGGTTGCCAGCATTTCGCCCCCGTGTGCTAAGTTGGGCTCATCAGTTGGTCCTTAGCACACCCACCAAGACGCATGGCTAGTGCATACCGTGGAGGCCACTGCGTAGGCTACTTGGAGCCACTGGCAGTGCCAATGCAGTATGAGAGACTTTGTCTCATATTGGTATTATAAATTTACTCATTTGGGACAAATATTTCAGGTTCCTGTGGGAAACAACATCTATATCATCTGATGGCCATGCGGGCATCAATTTTTAGTAATGAGACAAAGTCTCTCATAGTGCATTGGCACTGCCGGTGGCTCCAAGTAGCCTACGCAGTGGCCTCCACGGTATTCACTAGCCATGCGTCTTGGTGCGTGTGCTAAGTACCAACTGATGAGCCCAACTTAGCACACGGGGGCCAAACGCTGGCAACCACGAATGAGTTAGCTGGAAAATTTATAATGTCCAATAACGGACCATTTAAATTGGTATTATAAATTTACTCATTTAGGACAAATATTTCAGGTTTCCTATGGGAAACAACATCTATATCATCTGATGGCCAAGCAGGCATCAATTTTTGGTAATGAGTCAAAGTCTCTCATAATGCATTGGTACTGCCGGTGGCTCCAAGTAGCCTACGCGGTGGCCTCCACAGTATGCACTAGCCATGTGTCTTGGTGGGTGTGTTAAGTACCAACTGATGAGCCCAACTTAGCACACGGGGGCGAAACGCTGGCAACTAGGAATGAGTTACCTGGAAAATTTAGAATGTCCAATAATGGACCATTTATAGTGGTATTATAAATTTACTCATTTGGGACAAGTATTTCAGGTTCCCTATGGGAAACAACATCTATATCACGAGTGGTATGATCCGAGCTGTCAGCGGAGAAATGGCGTGGAATGACATTAGTAGGCGAATAAATTTGAGTGGCGTCTTTAAAAGTAGGAAAGATCACAATATGAAGATAAAATTGGAATACAAGAGGACAAATTGGGGCAAATATTCATTTATGGGAAGGGGAGTTAGGGATTGGAATAACTTACCAAGGGAGATGTTCAATAAATTTCCAATGTCATTGAAATCATTTAGGATAAGGCTAGGAAAACAATGAACAGGGAATCTGCCACCTGGGCGACTGCCCTAAATGCAGATCAGTATTTATTGATTGAATAGTTGCGCGGGACTGTGAGTCCGCATTAACTATTTATTTCAATACTCCTGCACAGAATTAAGCTAAACGAGAGAATGACACATGAGAACTGTTGGCAGGAATGTATTGAAATCACCTGTCTCCTACAATCAAATATAAGCGGAGGAAAGAGAAAAGTAGCAGCGTGCGGATTATGAGTCCGCGTGCGAGCACTGCAGGGTTAACACCAGAATTCACCACTTACAACAGCACATTGTTAGGTCCTTTGTGTCTGTTTATTTATTATACCTCTGTTGGTTATTGCTCTGTTATTCTCTGTTTGTTTCCTTTGTTTATAATTACCGTATGATGACATTTGCAATTTTGCTGTTAATAATTTTGTTACAGGCTCCCAGAACACTAGCCCGGTCCTAACCAATCCAGACCCCAATGATTTTGTCACTAACGTACCAGCTGCACTGACTTGGCAACAGTGCGTAAAAACTACAGGGTTTTTATTCACACTTAATTTTATGTTCTGCCCACACCTTGTAAAACTCTGGTACTTAAATCCACTTATGACGTTGATAAACTGTAATGAAATAATTAACAGCAAAATCGCTAATGGGACACACATTAAACCAACAGAGATAATGAATAAACAATAGACACAGGAACTTACAATGTGCTATTTAATTTATTTTCCGGGTTGAACCGTATTGTACTTATACGCATATCACGTACAGTTTGCCGACGTTTCGAATACATTGCAGTATTCTTTGTCAAGGCGACTGAAATACCCCTACTCGATCCGAGGTAATCAGTCTCCCAGGCAGAAATTACACTACTAGAGTGGCCTTGATCTTGGCCTTTTATATCCTAGCCTATCTGGCTGACGTAAGCCCTGGCTGTCTCGCGAGGCTTCTGGAAAGTTTATGTCACAGCCAGGTAGTGGGGGCTTGCCCGCGCTGTTATGTAATGGGGTTGCGGCCCGTGTGTTTATGTTGTGGTCTGTATGTCTTAAACTATGAATGATGGGCATCCAAGAATTACTGATTTTGTATCCTTCTTCTAAATTTATGTTATTCGGATGTTTCTTGATTTCGATAGCCTCGCGGATTTTCCTTTCCAGGTTCCAAGGGATAGCTGCTAGGATCTTGGTCTTGTCAAATGATATTCCGTGCCTAGTTTCGTAGGAATGCTTGGCTACTGCTGAAATATCTGTGTTTTGGTTCTTGGTGTGACGGATATGTTCTTTTAAGCGGGTGGAGATCAGACGTTTTGTCTCACCTACATAACAAGCTCCGCAGCTACATTCAATGTGATACACTCCAGGGGCCTGTAATTCTATTGTGTCTTTTACTGGTGGTAGATAACGGGCTAGCTTACGGTGAGGTTTATAGATAGTTTTTATGTTGTATTTGTCCAGTATCTTGCCGATCCTGTCTGTAGTGTTTTTAATGTATGGCAGTATCGCTGTTTTCTGGCGGGTCAGTTCTTCTTTCCCGTTGTTTTCTCCTGCGGTGGTCTTTTCTTTCTTTTCTGATTTTTTAAGGACTCGTCGGATGTTATTGAGCGAGTAGCCATTTTTCCTAAGGGTTTCCGTGAGGTGTTCTTTTTCTTCCTCGAGGTGCTCTGCGTCAGATATCGCTATGGCCCTGTTCACTAGTGATGTTAGGACAGCCTGCTTTTGTGATGGGTGATGATGAGACGAGGTGTGTAGGTACCTGTCTGTGTGAGTGGGTTTCCTGTATACTGCGCGACTCAGCGTCCCATTGGGGTTACGTATTACTAGCACATCCAGGAACGGTAGTTTTCCGTCTACTTCTATTTCCATGGTGAACTGAATATTTACGTGTATGGAGTTGAGATGGTCGAGAAATAGCTGTAGGTTATTGCTCCCTTGAGGCCAGCATACAAAAGTGTCGTCCACAAAACGCAGAAAACGTTTCGGTTTCAGGGCAGATGTAGCTAAGGCTTTCTGTTTGAAGTGTTCCATATACATGTTTGCTATTATTGGAGAGAGTGGCGACCCCATCGCGGCCCCTTCTGTCTGTTCGTAGAACTCCCCGTTGAAATAGAAATAAGTGGCGCTAAGGCATTCTTTAGCTAGTGTTGACTGGTCTTCTGGAAGTTTCTGATCTAATAGCGGAAATACTTCTGTTAGCGGCACGTTGGTGAAAAGTGACGTGACGTCAAAGCTTACTAATAGGTCCGTACTTTCAATTGATTGGTCCTTAAGGAGCTGGATGAAATGTCGGGAGTCCTTCACGTAGGTTTCAGTGTTTCCTGTATGTGGCTGAAGTAGTCCAGCTAGGTAACGGGCGATCTCGTGCGTGGGAGAGCCTATAGCGCTCACGATAGGTCGCAGAGGTATGCCTTCTTTGTGGATTTTAGGCAGGCCATACAATTTTGGAGGTATCGGGTCCGAGGATATCAGTTTCTTCTGTATTTCGGCTGGGATACTGGAATTTTTTACTAGTGTGTGGAGTTTGTTCTTAATGCGGTTGGTAGGGTTCCTAATTTTCCTGTATGTAGAATCGGTGAGTAATTGTTCTATTTTCCGAGTGTAGTCTGTGCGTGTCATTATCACCGTAGTGTTGCCTTTATCTGCGGGTAGGATAATTGTTTCCGTATCTTGACGTAGTGTTTTTAGGGTATGAATTTCTTCTTTAGTCAAATTGGATGGCGGCGGTTTTGCGGATCTAAGTAGACATGATATATCCTGTCTGATCTCCTCTGCAGATTCGGTAGGAAGGTGCCGGATTGCAATTTCTACTTTGCTAATTATTTCTTCTACCGGTATACTATTCGGAGCTACTGCGTAGTTGAGTCCTTTTCTCAAGACCGAGGTAGTGGGTTCACTGAGTGGCTTATCTGTGAGGTTTACTATTACATTCTTCTTCAGTGGAGCAGGTGGTTTCGGTTTCTGTTTTTGTAAGAGGCGGTTGAATTTCTTGTTTTGCTTGGCAGTGGCTAGTTCCAGTGTACGCTGGGATTGTGTGTTGCTAATGCTGTCTAACGTGGTCCAATCATTGAGCGACAGAGTGCTGGCAAGTTGCAGGTGGAGATGAAATAATTTATTGTTGAGGTAGTCCAGAGTCTGTCTTGTGTCACTGATCCGTTCTCTGAGGAGTTTTATGCTGGTTTCGTGAAGAATACGGTCAGTCCGTCGGTTCTTGGTGTGATATTTCAGTCTCACACATGCTGGTATAATGCTGTTGTCCCTGCAGCGTTTCAGAAAGGCGAGTCGAGCCAGGTAGTTACTCATTTTCTTCCGAAGGTTGTCGAACTGCCTAGTAGCTTTGAGAATATCCTCCCCGTAAAGGTTTCGTATCTTAGAAGTGAAGCTTCCACGGTGTGAAGAATTATTTAAATTTATTTTCCGGGTTGAACCGTGTTGTACTTATACGCATATCACGTACAGTTTGCCGACGTTTCGAATACATTGCAGTATTCTTTGTCAAGGCGACTGAAATACCCCTACTCGATCCGAGGTAATCAGTTTCCCAGGCAGAAATTACATTACTAGAGTGGCCTTGATCATTCATAGTTTAAGACATACAGACCACAACATAAACACACGGGCCGCAACCCCATTACATAACAGCGCGGGCAAGCCCCCACTACCTGGCTGTGACATAAACTTTCCAGAAGCCTCGCGAGACAGCCAGGGCTTACGTCAGCCAGATAGGCTAGGATGTAAAAGGCCAAGATCAAGGCCACTCTAGTAGTGTAATTTCTGCCTGGGAGACTGATTACCTCGGATCGAGTAGGGGTATTTCAGTCGCCTTGACAAAGAATACTGCAATGTATTCGAAACGTCGGCAAACTGTACGTGATATGCGTATAAGTACAACACGGTTCAACCCGGAAAATAAATTAAATAATTCTTCACACCGTGGAAGCTTCACTTCTAAGTTACAATGTGCTGTTCTGTATATACAAGTTGTTAATGCTGGTCAGCATATATGGGCATTTTACTGTTGTGAAAAGTGATAGTTACGATAGTACTGCTCGGAACCGTTGAATTGTATTCATTGAAGTTACCCGTAGACAATTGGAATATTTGTGTGAGTAAAATGGATTGCTATCCACGGGGCTGTTAACCAGTTTCGTATACTGTGGGCTACCAAGGCTATCAGTGAAGCCCAAACCTCAGTTGAGAATAATGGAAATTTAAAGCATATTATAATGTAAGCATCTGACACGTTGTTCCATTTACAAAACTTGATAGTCATGAGAAAAAAACGTCATAACGTATTTCTGAGAGCAAGGCATCGGAGACTGATATCGCAGCCCAGACTCTCGTCCCTCTCCCCTCAACTCGCACCACACGGCTTTCTGCTGTATATTGGATAGGAGCGAGGACCGAGCGGATAGGTGTGCTAGGCTTCGGTCAGTCAGATTGCCATTGCTAACTATCAACCATGCGTTACTCATCGTATATACTTCCTCACGTCATCCTGACTTAATAATATAGATAACAGAGTGCTGGTATTTCACTCCCGTTTACTTCTACATTCTTGTAGGAAGACACTGCAGGGCTACTGTTATAGGAGCAATATAGTTCTATTTTTATTGGTAGATCTGCTAAAATGAAATGCAATCATTCAGGTTTAGTGTTCTGTTTTGTTGATAGGAATCGAACCCGTGATCATGGGTCGGACACCACCACTGATCTCCCGAGGAAGCTAATTAACCAGTGAAGGATGGGTACGACCACTGTAAAATTCATTTCTATTTAATAATAATAATAATAATAATAATAATGGGGCATGGCATCTGTACCCAAACCAGAGGAATTAAAAGTATGAGGGGGTTGATTCAAAAACTGAACCATGGCCATCGGACTAAAGGCAAGCATTCTATCCATTCTGCCACAAAGCCGAACTTTCATTTGCTAAGCCTTAAGGCTACCATTTCCACTGATTTAGGGGTTGAGCATTGGTAGTAGCAGAGGCCAGGGCAGTAGCTTGTGAAGCCGCCTTGACAACACAGCAGGCTTCTCCATCGACTGTTGGCTGCAGCTCGAAACGCTGAAGGCTTGACGTTCACTAAACCAACCATTGAAAAGGGGTAACCTAAGTCTAGTGGTAGCCCATGTCTTGATCCCAGCATACACCACTGCTGTTAATAACCACCAAAACTGCCTGTCTCTTGTCACCCTAATCTATCATGTACATACACAAAGAATGGGTATTATTCAGGTGGTTTATGTAAGATATTGTAGCCCATACAGTAGCCTATATGACTGTACTTTTATTGGGTCTTTGTTTCCTTTTTTTGCAGTGCTGTATATTGTACTGTATCATATTTAATTCATATTAGTTATTTCTTAAATTCTTATTTAATTTTGTTTTGTTCCTGAATGAATGCAGTTGTACATGTCCTGATATTTTTGTCAATGTAGTTAAGTAATTTTTTGTTTTTTACTGCAGCCATGATCAGAGGTGGAAGAAAGAGACCCAGAATCCAGAGGACAAAGGACTTGCTCAGTCATCCAACTCTATCAACATATTTTCTAATGATGGAAGTTTCCTAGATCAGTTCAAGAAATTGTCTGGAGTGAAGAAGGGTGTGTGACGTGACATAATTTCAAAGAAACATGTCATAGCTTAAATTTTATGCTGGAACATAAAATCTCAATATCATGCTTTTTGTTGCAGACACAAAGTCAAAAAAGGAAGATGATGCTTCAGTAGCAAATAGTAATGATTCAAAATCATCTATTGCTTCCAATTCAGAATGTGGTCAAAATCAAGAATCTGGTGAGTTCAACATCATGGATGGATGGATGGATGGATGGATGGATGGATGGATGGATGGATGGATGGATGGATGGATGGATGGATGGATGGATGGATGGATGGATGGATGGACGGACGGACCAGTCCAAGTGGCAAGCGAGTTTGACTCTTATTGTTAATTTTCATACTAACACTGTCCCACGATTTCAGTCTGATGTTCATGTATTGGTGCAGACTTTGCTGTGTTCTTTGCTCCTTTGTCTTTTGCTTTCCTTGACCACTGTTTGCCTGTCACTTTCACAAACATGTCTGACCATCTGTGTTATGATGTCTGCGTATGACAGATTATTCAGTCTTCTGCCATTGATGTTAACAGCTTGCCTCTTTTCCCATTTCGATTTTTTCAACGATATCCTCCAGTACTGATGTGAAAATAATTTAAAAATCATGAAATAATATTACTGTTTGTAATTGTGGGGATTCCACATCGTGGTTGCATGTGCCTGGCCTGATTTTTGCAGTCTCATTACATGTTCACCCCTCCCCTCTTTCCACTTCATCACCGTAGCTCGTTCTGCTGTGTAGTAGGGTTTTGCCATTATAGCTGTATTTCATTTGGTACTCTGACAGTGATGCCTAGTGATTTTCTCTGCATCTTCCTCTTGCAGATGTTGATGGTTGATCATTGTTTCTCTGTCTTTGCCCAAGTTTGGCAACTGTATGGTACAACTGGATATATACAAGTCTCCAGAGATTCGAATTTGAGTCAGCGGTTGATTATTTTATCCCTTAAGATGAACTTGATATCCCAGAACACATTTCAAGTAGATGTTATTCTTCTGTTATCTCCTTTTCTGTGTTTTGTTTGAAGGTGATCAGTTGTCCGAAGTTTAAACATTCAGAAACATTGTGCATGTCTGTGTTGTCTACCTGAATTGGAATCTCCTGTGCATTGGTCATTAGTTTGATTGATTTTTGTGGACTTGCTTTGAGAAGATTGTTAATAATTTCCTGCAGTTCACATGCTTATGCAGCGAACAATGTTATGATGTCTGCGTATCATGGATTATTCAGTCTTCTGCCATTGATGTTAACAGCTCGCCTCTTTTCCCATTTCAATTTTTTCAATGATATCCTCCAGTACTGATGTGAAAATAAATGTAAAAATCATGAAATAATATTACTATTTGTAATTGTTTGGTGTACATTTGCCCACACTCCCCTTTAACACTAGAACTGCGGCTGGGTCATTTGTGACCCAGCGGTTAGTTCTTTCTTCCCTATCTTCTTTGTGACTCTACCTGGAGTACTAGATTTTAATTACTTTTCATAAATAAGGGTCTTTAACAACCACACATAATTTTAGTTTTCGAGAGGAGGGGGGGGGGAATCCCCTGTTTAAAAAATCCAGATTTACCTAGAACCGCGGCTGGGTCAGATTTGACCTGTCAATTTGTTCTTCCATGTAGCTTTTTATACTTTTAGTCCATGTGTTTCCGGGATTCTCCAAGCATATATACTGTGCCCAAGCTGGTAACATCGCATTGGCTGCGGAGGAAGGGCGAGGTACGAAACCGCTCATTTATACCTGAACAATCATGCGGTAAGGTCACCACTCACGATTTGTTGTACAATAAGTTGTTAGTTTGCATTATCGGTGTGTGAATAGTTGACAATGGCCACACGTCAACGACTTACTACTCAACAAAGTATTATTGATGCCATAAATTACATTTCCGTTGAGGAATCTGAAGGGGAACCCTTGGATTTTTCGTCTGATGAGGGATCACAGCTTGTACCTTCAAATTCGTCATCAGAAGATGATTCCATGCCATTTGAAGCTGTAGCGAATGCTGATAGAAGAGGTATGCATTTTTAAACTATCATTTCGTGATTTATGGGTTATAATTTAGATACTTTGCAAATTTCAGGCCTAAAAGTATTTAGTTTACAGTTTCTTTATTTGCTGTAAATATAATTTTCGGGGAAAAAACTAAGACAAACTTTATCTTTGTATCTTATCAGGTCTTGTAATGCCAGGGGCATCTCGCGGTCATCAAATGGGGTAAGGCCAGGAGCACTGTTAAGTTCCTTCATTGGGAGAGGAGTTCATCGCTAACGGTCAAGGAATTGTACAAATTGACGACAACAGAGAGGATACACCATCAATGAAACGAGGCGGGTTTCGTGTTGGGAACCTGATTCAGTTTCCAGCAGGTACAGAAATTGTATCTCCAGATGGTACGACCTGGAAAGTTGGGGTAATTGCTGATGTTACAGCTGGTAGACGTGGAGCTCAAAATGTATTCAGAGATTACGCTGGACCTACTGCACATGCTAAACGTAATGTGAATGAGACTTGCGTTAAGTTCTTGGCGACTTATGATCACGGAACAACATTTTGAAACATATTGTGACATGTACTGATTATAATAATGTTATTTGCTTTACATCCCACTAACTACTTTTTACAGTTTTCAGAGACGCTGAGGTGCCGGAATTTAGTCCCGTAGGAGTTCTTTTATGTGCCAGTAAATCTACCGACACAAGGCTGACGTATTTGAGCACCTTCAAATACCACCGGACTGAGCTAGGATCGAACCTGCCCTGTTGGGGTCAGAAGGCCAGCGCTTCAACTGTCCGAGTCACTCAGCTCGGCGATGTACTGGGACAGAGGTACATCATGTCCTGATGTCAGATGATTGGTGGCTAAAGATTGAGTAGATGGAAGCCTTTTCTGCTACACTGTACATTCGCGGTGCCATAGGAGCTAAAGGCTTAGAGCTGGACTCGTGGTCAGAGAAGTCATGGGTTTCTTGAGATTTGATGTTGAATCTACAAGGTCAGAAAGACTAAAAGAGGACAAATTTGCATTGTTTCGGAAATCTGGTACGCCTTCATTGAAAATACCCAATCTAGCTATATATCTGGAGCATATATAACTGTTGACGAACAGCTCTTCCCTTCTAAATGCCGCTGTAAATTTACACAGTTTATAGCCTCAAAACTGGATAAATATTGGATAACGGTAGACAAAGACTCCAAATATGTCGTGAATGCTTCCCCGTATCTCGGAAAAGATGATGCTAGGCCAAATAACGAGCGCCTTGGTGATTTTGTATAAAGAAGTTAATGGTACCTTATGTTACATGTAACAATTTCTTCACCTCTTTATCTCCCTTCGAAACATTGAAATCAAATGCAACAAGTCTTGTCGGTACCTTGAACAAGACTCGCAGGGAAGTACCAGTATGTGTGAAAAAGGCGAAACACAATTTGCACTGCACAGTGCTGCTGAAAAAAACATGATACGTCATTGACAATCTGTCAGGGAAAGAGCAACTAAAATGTTTTGTTCTCAGCACTGCATCCTGATGTGAAAATAGAGCTTGGTAACAAAACAAAGAAGCCAGGCACAATCGCATCTTACCACGGCACAAAATATGGAGTAGATGTGGTCGATCAAATGGCTCGCAAATACTCAACCAAGGAACCGTTCAGGCGCTGGCCAGTTCATATGTTCTACAACTTGCTGGATTTAGCGGGAATAAATGCCTGGGTAGTGTACAACACACTGAATGAAAAGAAACTGAAATGCAGGGACTTCATTCTGCAGCTGAACGAAGAGCTCGCTGAGAAATATACAGCAGCTAGGATTGCAAATGCCCGCATCATTATTCCAGGTGAAATTCCTAAGAGACGGGAAAAGCTCACGCGTTATCAGGTAAATTCCGATTGCAAAGGAAACAAATAGTTTGTGAAGTGCCATTCCTGCAAAAAGAATATTTGCAGCAAGTGTACAGCCAAGGAGTATTATGTGTGCTCAACGTGTCTCGTGTGAAATGCCATTCCTGCAAAGAAACTATTTGCAGTTTACTGTACATCATTGACTTTCGCCAGTAAAGTTACACAATTGTCTAAATGTTCCTTATTTGTATTCTTAATATTCTAAATGTCAAATTATCTAGTGCATGTACCGGTTACCAAATCCCCATCCATTCATTAATAATCACAAAAAAGAGAGGTCGGTCATAAGTCATAAGTGACCCAGCCGCGGTTCTAGGGGGTATACAGATCGCCACGGTTCTAGTGCTAATGTACTCTTGAGCAATTGAATGAGAGATACATGGCTTGTACTCTGCACCACCCACTTTAACCCTGATGAGGATGGTAGTGTGGCATGGCACGGACTCCACAAGATACTTGAAGCCTTGGGAAGCCATATTAATGCATGACCATTGCACAGCCTCCTGTAATGTACAGAGATTTACAGGAGCATGGTGCAAGCTCTCTATACCCCTCTTGAGCTTTCCAGATGTCCTTAATACTATTGAGGTAAGGTGACCCTGGGGACCAGGCATGCATTCTCATAACCATCCAGTGTTCATCGAAACAATTGGCCACAATTTGGAAATGGTGGGTAGACACAGGTCTCCTACAGGATACTGGAGATGAACAAATGGGTGGGCATGATCTGATGGCGGATTCCTGTACCGTTCACCTGTGAGGGACATTCATAGATATATCAGGGATCTCATTGCATCCTACATGAAGTCATCAAACAAGGATACCACCACAACAAGCCTCGACTCTATCATGGTGGCAAGAGGAATGCATTGCTTCATGCTTGGTGACATACTTCTACGCTGTCATCATGTACCAGTCAATTGGTATCTCAGCTCATCTATCCAAGACACCTTTTTCCATGTTTCAAGAGTCCAATGGCAGTGTTCCTTCGGCCATGTCCTGTCTTTGTGCCTTGTTACATGCTCTGAGCTGAGGTACCCTAATGGGATAGTGGCTTTCGTACTCCTCTCCAAGGAGTTTGTTCTTGATGGTCGATCACCGTTGTCCAAGCAATGAATCTGCTAGTAGATGGTCCCTGTCATCGTTCAACACCACAGCAGTTATTACCTGTAAATGTATGTAAATATTATCTTTATCATTCAGGGAATAAAGGAGGGAAGAAGTAAATAAAATAAAAACAATGTACAGAATAATCAGTATTAGCTTGTGTGTGATTTGCAGCTACACAAGAGAAAAACTAGTTTTAAAATTATGATCTCAGTATAAACGTGGCGCCCAGAGCCAGCAGTGTGTAGTGAAGACTCTGTTTATCCCGCAGAATTAATCTCGTATTTAGCCCGCGAGTGTAACTAGGATATTCTCTAGGTATAGTAGTGTCATAATAATCATATCTGCATAATGCCGCCAAAAAAAACAAAACTCTTATGCACTGAATAGCTGTCCTCTAAGTTACCTTGAAAGCTTTCAAAGCACAGCTACAGCAGGCAACCAGTCTACCACCTGAGTCCCTTGTCTCGCTCACACTTGACTTCACCGAATTGAAGTGTGTCATCTCATCTGAACTGGAAGAACTAAATGAAAATGTATCCCTATGATCTGCTAGATCAAGCCTAGCAATACAGCCAGAGAAATTGTGTTCTAATTCACAGGGTGAGTGAGGATCCCAAAGAATGTGTATTCCAAAGTGACTTAACATATTTAAATCTCATTTAAATATTGATGTTACACTGGACAATGCCAGTCGCTGCCATAGAATTGGAAGACCTCATCGGTCACCAGCTGAAGTGGTTATGAGTTTTGAACAAAGTGATTGCTGTTTCATACCGATTTTAATGTTCATGTTTTTTTTTTACTTTTATACAAAATCGGATGTAACGACAATCCACTATAGCGAGTAAATTTTTCGCGATTATGAATTCTCGCTATAGCAGATTTCTACTGTATTTTTAATTACTCGTATATCACGTCATTCGCCACATCTCATTAATTCCTCTGATGAGGTTGACGTCAGGAAAGGAATGCGGTCATAAAAACTTGCTACGAAGATTTGTCCCGTTTCATGCTCAATCCCGCAGAGAAAAGGGATGAGGGTATCATATTATGCAATATTGATACAAAATAACTTAATAGCCAGTCATTTATCTCTGTGAGTTGAGCAGTAGGCCTACCAAACAGTAAACCTGATCACTGCTTTCATTTCAATTATCGTCTTGCGCTGCCAACCCCTGCTGCCATCGTGTTGTCGTTTCAAGTGATGTCATCTTCACTACCATCTCGTCAGCCATAGCAGCAACAGCGACCCTGCAATCGAGAGCATTCAAGGTCCCGTCTTTTTGAACCTCTTAAAAATAGTTTTGTTCCGACTATAGAGTCCAAACAGTGTGAATATATTCCCATTTGGTATATGTGTAGCAGAAGCCACTCCTTTCGAATATAGCCGTGTAGTAAGCATGCCAAACCACCAGCTGATAACTAGTGCATGTTACGTGTTGTACTTCTGAATGTAATACATAGTGACTGGAACCATTCTTTTGATAACTGTGGTTGTTGAAAGCCAGACCCTTGTTTTTAAGTATATTTCATGCTTGTTTTCTACATTTATCATATCAGGATTTACCTGAACAGCTGTAAATGAGATAAGAGAAACCTCATTGTTTATGTTAGGTATGCTATCAACTGGATAGTGCCAAATGCTCCACGACGGAAAGAATAAAAACAAATAACAGGAAAATTTGCCGCATTTATGGCTATCTGCAAGTGTGGCGGTAATGTGGTTATTCATCATGATGTTTGATTTGGTACGTTCGTTGTCTCCATTTTTTATTAACTCATACCCTAGTATGTTTTGTTTGGCATCTCTGAAAATCGTTAAAAGTAAGCTGAAACATAAAATTATTATTTATTTATTATTCACTAATTAGCCAACTAGGGACCACAATAAGTTTCATTATACATTCTGGCATTTACTCAGTTTTCGATAGATCCAGTATGTTTTCATTAGCTTGCTGTGTTGAGCACGGCATTCATCTGACCACTTTGCACCAGTTGTCCACTTCACATCCTGGAAAGTCCCAAAAGTCACAAAGCTTTTTCTGAAAAAGTCCTGTTTTTGCCCATCATTATTTTAATTATTAGTATTTGTTAGGTAACATTGGCGAGTAAAATAATAGTTATAATTGAATATTTTTTATCACGTTTTAAACCTACTTCTCTCTAAAAAAAATACTTATATTGGCCCGAGTTACGAGATATTAAATGTTCACTTTGTTAATGATTTCGCCTGCTATACTGTAACACCCCCAGTGGAGGGGAGTTACGTGTAGGGCCTACCATTTTTACCGTATATCAACCTTCCTGCCCTTCGTAAATCTCTGGCAGTACGGTACCGCAAATCAACCTCAGACTCCCGAGAATGGCAGCTAATTGTGCTAACCATTACACTGGCGGACATTGTTAACTACAAAACAGACATATAGCATGACTGATGCATGCCTGCAATGCGCAGGTCGGTATTTGTGCAACGTCATCAGCGATTGCAGTAGGCCTACGCTACAGAGGCGGACATTTCTTAACTACAAAAGGCATGTACCGCATGACTTTGACACGTGTTTTCATTGCGGGGGTCGTGGGGGCGGTCTAAAATGTGAGGGGGTCTAATAAAAGTAAATAAGGTAGATATGCAGCACAGAAATGAGAAGCTGCAAAGAATTGCTCACACTCATAGATGCTACGATCCATTGCAATATGTAATTATGTTTCCAGACTGTCAAGATGTTTATCATTTCAACATCCAAAGGATACATAGTCCACCCCTGTGGGTGGGGGTGGTAGAATAACACCCACGGTATCCCCTGCCTGTCGTAAAGAGGCGACTAAAAGGGGACCCTTGATTTATCAGTTTCATTTTCCGTATTGACATTTATCGTATGTTACAGACAAGAAAGTTTCCACCTTTTCAATACAAATTTATTTATGTAAAATTCAATCTACAGTACCGGTTTCGACCTTTTTACACAAAGGTCATCCTCAGCTGTACACTATTACCTTCATATAAGTCAAGTTTTTTGAATAGCCTTGTCCATTATAAAATCATGATATAGAGTATGTCTTACGTTCTAATAGGGCATACATAAAGTTAAAAATGACTATATATACATCTAGAATGAATCTTTTTAGGCCTAAAAATCGTATAACTGAATTAATATTAAGTATACAGGTACATTATCATTTCAAAATATGTGGTACATGTTGACTGAGTTAAAATATATAGTTCATGCTGAAATCTGTTACAATAAATAGGAACACTTTGTTAAATTGAGTTTGGCGTCTTGCATTCGTCGAATTTACTTATTCCAGTATGAATGGAGAATGTCCGTGTTTCTTTTGTGAGCGGTGCTCTTATTTAGTTCTACTATAAATTGTAATTATTCATTAGTTTGATAAAAGTCATGGTATAGAGTATGTCTTAAGTTCTAATTGGGCGTACTTAAAGTTAGAAGTGGCTATATATACAATCTAAAATGAATGTGGATGATCTTTTTAGGCCTAAAAATCGTGTAGGTGAATTATTAAATATACAGGTACATTATCATTTTAAAAAAATACGTGGTACATGTTGGATGACATGTTAAAATATACAGTTCATGTTAGAATCTGTTACAATAAATAGGAAGACTTTGTTAAATTGAGTTTGGTGTCTTGCATTCGTCGAATTTTCTATATTCAGTATGAATGGAGAATGTCCGTGTTTCTTTCGTGAGCGGTGCTCTTACTATAAATTGTACTTATTCATTAGTTTGATTGATGGACTTCTTCAATTATTGATGACAAGTCAGGTGTATGGCCAGAGGTAGTTATGTGCAGCTGTGGTCAAATATTGCCAGAAGTATAGGATCTAGTATATTTTCCGGTGAATGTCAAAATGCAGAATAGTGGGTTTTTTCTGGTCTATAGTTGCTGTTATGTGTCTGTAAGAAACGAAAGGTAGAATTAAGAATTTATAATCTGAAGAATGCTTGTTTGTGTGTGTGTTTCCAGTAGAATACTTACTATTGCTGCCCTGGTTGAGATGTGCTAGCTTTGGCTGCCTGGCGTGTACTGTATCGTGTTCTTTTGGTGCTAGTGTCCGCTGCTGCAAGGGTAACGGAGGGGTTTATGTGGGGAGAGTTGTTGTCGTAGGAGTAGGGGAGGAGTTAGGCGTGTCAGTTGTCTGCGCAATGGCGCTTGTTGAACGCTGTTTGTTGATTATTTTAAGATAATAGTTTTTTAAAGCGGGGATGGCTTTATTGAATATGGTGTTGGTTTTTCCTGTGATTTTGTTTATATTGTAGTTAGGATTGGTATATTGATCTAGTGATATGTATAGTTCTTCTGTTATATTGAGTAAGGGGCCTTTGGGGTTTATATTAAGTATTTTCATGTCATTTTCAATGTTTGTAAAATTGTGTTTATATTCGTCAATGTGTTGGCCTATTGCGGAGAAGTGATTGTGCTTTACGGCATTGACGTGTTCATTATATCCGATTGCAAAATTCCTACCGGTACGTCCTATGTAACTTATTTCGCAGTTGTTGCATTTTATACGGTATATTCCTGAGTGGTGGTATTTATTAGTATTATTGATTGTCTTGGTGTTATGTAAAATATTAGTGCTATTGTGTGATGTCTTGAAGGCTATTTTTAGGTTGTGGTTTTTGAATATATTAGTTAGTGGATATATATGCGTATTATTGAAAGTAAATAATGCGTAGTCCTTTTTAGGTTTGTCTATTTTCGTTAATCTAGTTTTTGGTTGAGATTTGATTTTTTGAATGATAGTGTTGATCATTTCTTTCTTGTAACCATTATTTTTAGCTATCTTGTGGATTAATTGTATTTCTTCATTAAAATCAGTTTTTGATAATGGTATGTTGAAGGCTCTGTGAATCATCTTGTAATATGCTGCTTTTTTATGAGTATTGGGATGGATGGAGTCTATTTTGATCGTGTTTATTGTGTGTGTGGGTTTCCGGTATATTTTGAATGATAAATGGTTTTCATGCTGGTTATAGTCAGATCAAGGTAATTTAATTTCCGGTTGTTTTCAGTTTCTTTTGTGAATTTTTTGTTCGGGTCTATTGTGTTTAATTCTTCCAGTAGGTAGTTTTCGTAAGCTTGTCGATGACGACAAATATATCGTCGACAAATCTACACCAGAAGTATATGCCGTCTGCTTTGTAAATGAAAGTGTGTTCTAGGTAATCTATGTATATTTCAGCTAATATACCGGAAGCAGGTGATCCCATTTGAAGGCCTTTTTGTTGGTAAATTGTGTTGTAAAATTTGAAATAGTTATTGTTAGTGGCAAATTCTAGTAATTTGATGAATTCTTCAATTTCTAGGTTGCGTAATTTACTATGATTTTTGAGATTAGATTGAATAATTTCTATGGTTTTTTTGGTGGGAATGCTAGGATTCATGTTGGTTATGTCGAATGAGGCAATGGTATGCAGTTCCTTGTTTTTTTTGCAAAAATCTTGAACAATGAACTATACCAACTACACTTGAAGGCATCCCAAGAGCTTCCTTACAGATACTGGGATCACTTCCAACACACCACAAAAGAAAACATAGAAATCTTAGCTATAAAAAAACAGAAGACCTTAAACAAAAAACTAGAGACCCTAAAATAGTCACTCAAAATGAAACCAACAATTCCAACTACGAACACGAATACTCCCACTCACCGTAACAAAAATGTTGAACATACTTTCCGTCCACCAGTGAAAAACCTTACTAATGTTCCATTTAACGAAGCAGAAACTGATATATTGAGTAAGGGACCGAAAGACAATTGGGGCAACATGTCGGCATTTTTAGATCATCATAACTACTGTCATAGGAACTGAACAAGCCATACAGAAGATTCCACACGATCTACGTGAAGAAGTTAGACATGATATAAAAAAGCTGTCACAATATATAAACAAAATCAGTGACAACAACCCAAACAATAACATTGCAAACAAAGCACATATAAATAAACTTAAAAATAAAATCACACAAAACAACCTTATCATAACGAAAGCAGACAAAGGTAATACCACAGTCATCATAGACAAAGACGAATATATAACAAAAACTAAAGAATGTTTTAGAAACAATACCTTCCGAATCATACGTAAAGACCCAACCAGTAGTATACAAAGGAATCTAAAAACTCTACTCAAGAACACACAATTTTTACTTACAGAAATAGAATCTACGAAACTCACGACTATGAACCCCCAACTACAAACTGCTAAAGCTTATCCGAAAATACACAATGACAACATACCAATGAGACCTATAATAAATTACAGAGCAAGCCCAACATATAAACTCTCACAATTCATCCATAAATTCCTTAAGAAACATTATTTTTTTCAAGCCAACAAAACCGTACAAAATTCCATAGATTTTTGTAATAAAATCAAGGAACTGCAAATAGAACAACACCATACCATTGCCTCATTCAACATAACCAACATGTATCGTAGCATTCCCACCAAAAAAACCATAGAAATTATCCAATGTAATCTCATAAATCATAGTAAATTAAGCAACCTAGAAATTGAAGAGTTCATCAAATTACTAGAATTTGCCACTAACAACAACTATTTCAAATTTTACGACACAATTTACCAACAACAAGGCCTTCCAATAGGATCACCTGCTTCCGGTATATTAGCTGAAATATACATAGATTACCTAGAACACACTTTCATTAACAAAGCAGACGGCATATTCTTCTGGTGTAGATTTGTCAACGATATATTTGTCGTCATCAACAATAGACACACTAACGAAAACTCCCTACTGGAAGAATTAAACACAGTAGACCCGAACAAAAAATTCACAAAAGAAACTGAAAACAACCGGAAATTAAATTACCTTGATCTGACTATAACCAGGCACGAAAACCATTTATCATTCAAAATATACTAGAAACCCACACACACAATGAATACGATCAAAATAGACTCCATCCACCCCAATACTCATAAGAAAGCAGCATATTACAGTATGATTCACAAAGCCTTCAACATACTGTAACGTATTGGCGGGGTAAAAATAAATGAATAATTGAGTACAGCGTCCTATTTCTAAGATTTATTGACTTAGCACTACAATTACAGATTTACACACACACACACGCGATAGCCGAGATTACAAGTTACACAAGTACACGGTTACACAGTTACACGATTCGTGCTCTCTCTCTTAGTTTCTCATGTTCCATCTACAATGACTGACACGCGCGCACACTCTCTCTCTCTCTCTCAGCCACTTAGTCACACTCGTTAGCTCTGTCACGGTCCACAGCCTACACGTCAGTCTCGCCGGTTGGGATATATCCGCTGTTCACTCCATCCGTTGAACCCCGTTCGCAGTCCGCACGCGTTGGCACCCAGTGTTCCTTTCGCGCTGCTCCAGAACACTCCAGGTTCTCCTCCAGCAGCCAGCCGTTCAACAGGAACGAGTCCTCGGCTCCAACAGGCAGATAATCCATCAGGCCGCACTCTCCCAGGCCATCACTGACTGCGCTCCAGCGAATTCAATCTCGCTCTCACCCACTCTTACTCACTAACACCGTCTAACTCTCACTGACTGACTCAAAGTTACTCCTCTCCTTATGTACCTGCTCTGGGCCTTCCAGAACAGTCCGGATGCTAGATGTATCCAGGAACCTCGCAAGATGGAAGACTCTAGATTAATCGTCGAGTAATTTCCGTCGTCCCATGCGGCGCGACCACGGACAGAAGAGAGAAGGGGCCGCGCAACACTTAAATGTTGCTCGCGATTGGCGGGCTCGAGCCTAAGGGGGTGGGGAGATGGGTGACAAGCTCAGCGCGTAGCGTCTTGGCATGGCGGACGCTATAACCATTACAATACCATTATCAAAAACTGATTTTAATGAAGAAATACAATTGATCCACAAGATAGCTAAAAATAATGGTTACAAGAAAGAAATGATCAACACTATCATTCAAAAAATCAAATCTCAACCAAAAACTAGATTAACGAAAATAGACAAACCTAAAAAGGACTACGCACTATTTACTTTCAATAATACGGATATATATCCACTAACTAATATATTTTTAAAAACCTAAAAATAATCTTCAAGACATTACACAATAGCACTAATATCTTACATAACACCAAGACAATCAATAATACTAATAAATACCACCACGCAGGAATATACCGTATAAAATGCAACAACTGCGAAATAAGTTACATAGGACGTACCGGTAGGAATTTTGCAATCGGATATAATGAACACATCATTGCTGTAAAGCACAATCACTTCTCCGCATTAGGCCAACACATTGACGAATATAAACACAATTTTACGAACATTGAAAATGAGATGAAAATACTTAATATAAACCCCAAAGGCCCCTTACTCAATATAACAGAAGAACTATACATATCACTAGATCAATATACCAATCCTAACTACAATATAAACAAAATCACAGGAAAAACCAACACCATATTCCATAAAGCCATCCCCGCTTTAAAAAACTATTATTTTAAAATAATCAACAAACAGTGTTCAACACACGCCATTGCGCAGACAACTGACACGCCTAACTCCTCCCCTACTCGTACGACAAATCTCCCCACCCACCCCTCCATTCCCCTTGGAGCAAAGGACACTAGCACCAAAAGATCACGATACAGTACACGCCAGGCAGCCAAAGCTAACACATCTCAACCAGGGCAGCAATAGTAAGTATTCTACTGGAAACACACACACAAACAAGCATTCTTCAGATTATAAATTCTTAATTCTACCTTTCGTTTCTTACAGACACATAACAGCAACTATAGACCAGAAAAAACCCACTATTCTGCATTTTGACATTCACCGGAAAATATACTAGATCCTATACTTCTGGCAATATTTGACTACAGCTGCACATAACTACCTCTGGCCATACACCTGACTTGTCATCAATAATTGAAGAAGTCCATCAATCAAACTAATGAATAAGTACAATTTATAGTAGAACTAAATAAGAGCACCGCTCACGAAAGAAACACGGACATTCTCCATTCATACTGGAAAAATAAGTAAATTCGACGAATGCAAGACGCCAGACTCAATTTAACAAAGTGTTCCTATTTATTGTAACAGATTTCAGCATGAACTTTATATTTTAACATAGCAGTCAACATGTACCACATATTCTGAAATGATAATATGCCTGCATACTTAATAATAATTCACCTATATGATTTTTAGGCCTAAAAACATTCTTTTTAGATGTATATATATAGTCATTTTTATCTTTATGTATGCCCTATTAGAACGTAAGACATACTCTATATCATGATTTTATAATGGACAAGGCTATTCAAAAAACTTGACTTATGTGAAGGTAATAGTGTACAGCTGAGGATGACCTTTGTGTAAAAAGGTCGAAACCGGTACTGTAGATTGAATTTTACATAAATAAATTTGTATTGAAAAGGTGGAAACTTTCTTGTCTATAACATACAGCAACATAAAAGGGGTCCCAGCGGTTCTGAACTTCGGAGCGTGGATTGGCAACCACGGGACCCATAGCTGAGTCCTGGCATTGCTTCCAGTTACTTGTGCCTGGCTCCTCACTTTCATCTATTCTATCCGACCTCTCTTGGTCAACTTGTTCTTTTCCGATCCCGACACTATTAGGTTTGCGAGGACTAGGCAGTCTTTCATTTTCACGCCCTTCGTGGCCCTTGCCTTTCTTTGGCCGACATCTTCAATTTTTTAAGTATAATCCAACATAGAATGAAGTAAGAGTTACAATTTCAAGGACAAACTCCTACTGATCACCACGGCATATTATAACGCGTTTTCAAATAAAGTACAGTAAATTGATTATGATTGAAATACTGTATAAATTAATAACATGCATTTGTGTAACATTTGCCTCCTTTTCCAGAGCATTTTTATGTATACCTGTACAAGTTGTTTTCCACGATTTACACTTTCCCCCGTTTTACACCAGTATTCCTTGGTCCCTTGAAAATTTATTTCAGCGTTTTACTAGTTTTTGGAAGCACAATGTTGGATGTACTCTGGCAGAAAAGAGGATTGCCATATGCACACATTCTAATATGGCTTACTGTGAAGAACATTGAAATCGATAAGTAATATCTGCCGAAATACCAGATCTCATAATTGATAATGAGTTGTTTGAAGTCCTGACCAAGAACATAATACATGGATCATGTGCAGCAATAAATACCAATTCACCGTGTGTGATGGATGGAAAATATTTTAATCGGTATCCTCGAGAGTTGTTAAAAGAGATATTTACGGGCAGTTATGGTTACGCACTATATCAACAAAGATGTACAGAAGACAATGGAAAAGCAATTACTTTGAAATTGAGAGGAAATGACATTGTACTCAGTATACATTTCGTTGTTCCATATTCACCACTTTCATCAACTCAGAGCACATATCAATATTGAGTATTGCAATTCTGTGAAATCATTAAAATACATTTGTAAATACAGTATTACCTTTCTTTTACACTTTTCAAGGGACCAAGGAATACTGGTGTAAAAGGGGGGGAAAGTGTAAATTGTGGGAAACAACTTGTATGGGTATATAGAAAAATGCTCTGGAAAAGGAGGCAAATGTTACACAAATGTATATTATTAATTTGTAGAGTATTTCAATAGCAATCAATTTACTGTACTTACCTCAAATAAAGGTCCATGTAAGTTAATTACTGTACTGTATTATCTGTTGACAACACTGCCTTTGTAATTCTGCTCATCCTTTGCCCAGGAGAAGGTTACCGGTAGGTGGTTAAAAATTTGTGTAATATATTCTTTTAATATACATTAGTTACTTTCTTAGAATGGCTATAGAATTATCTAAGATGCAATATTTTCTCTGAATGAAAAATTTCAATTGTTACTGTTGTACCTGTATTTACAACATAAACACAAATTTAATCCAGGTGGAAAACTACACAATCACTGCTTCCTACCAAAATAGTCCAGAATCAATCTCTGTTTACACTTGTTATGACCTCTATTTGTTTTTCAAGCTCATAAAGGTTATGAAAATTATTTTCACCCCCCTCTACAGATGACAGATACATGCGTAAAATGTCCACTGCTGCACTTGTATCAGCACTGTTAGGCATCTCTTCACTGTCTTCCTGTGCTTCATCACTGTCACTGGTGGGAGACTCGGCTGCTGTTTGCTCAGCAACCAACTCCTCCACACTTATTTCCTCTGCAGTGATCACAGAATCATCTACCCGAAGAAAATCTTCAGTAGTGTAGTCTGACTGCAACATTCTCCATACATCAGGTAGCAGACCTTCTTTTTCTTCTTCTTCTGGCAGCTGAGATTCGGGATGAATCTTGAAAAATCCTGCTTTCAAGAAACAGTTTGAGATGGTAGTCTGCTTCACGGCTTCCAAGACTTTGCAATGTAGTGAAGCGCAGCCAGGATTGAAACTTTAAATGATGATGGATCCTTTCCAGCATCCATAAGGAATAAAATTCGCTGCACCATGTTCTTCCTATAAAGTGACTTAAAGTAGTGATTAACACCTAAATCCATAGGTTGTAGCTTGCTTGTGCAGTTAGCAGGCAGAAATTCTAACTGCACATTCCTCAAATTAACATCCACGGGATGTGCAGGACAACGGTCGATGAAAAGAAGGATTTTCCTATTTTGCGGACCCATTTTTGAATCCATAGTAATTAACTGCTGTCGGAAAAGATCTGAGGTCGTCCAAGCTTTATCGTTGGCATCGTATGCAGTAGGTAAAGATTGCACATTCTTGAAGCAACGAGGCTTTTTAGATTTCCCCATCACATAGGGGTGGAGCTTCTCCAAGCCATCAGCATTGGCTCCCAACATCACTGTGAGCCTCATCTTGCTGTGTTTCCCACCAAGGCATTTATTTCCTTTGAATGCCAAAGTCTTGCTGAAAAACAGTCCCGTTTCATCTAGGTTAACACGTGAGAGGTCGGCAGTTTGCCGCACTTTTCAAAAATTTGTTGATAATTTTGTTGCTAGCCGCTGTAGGGCTTAGAGCGCTCGTTTCATCCCTCGCCTCCCTCTCTCTCTCGCCTGACGATTATCGTCAGTGTATTGCCTGCTGCGTTCCAGAGTAGTTTAAGTTTTCTTTCACTCTCGCATCTGCCGCGGCAAATTGCCGTCGTGCGGCCCCTCGCGTAGTGCATTCTAACATGACTTCATTTCCAAGAAAGATTCTTAAGTTCATGAGGTTTATGGTGGCTTTCAGTGAAGTGTGGTGCTGTAGTTTTATCTTGAATTGTGACCAAATTATTAATTGAAATGTACAAATGTGAATGTTGAGACAATTTTCTCATGCGCGACCTCTCGCTCTCTTTTAAAACTCACATAATTTTACCAGATTTTGCAAGAAAAATTCATTAATTTTTTACACTGAGAAAATATTTTTATTGGATAATTATGTTGGTACTAGTTGAAAGGCAGTTAAACAGGGTACATATATATATATATTTTTTTTTTCCAGAGCATTCACTGCAAAAGGAAAATAGCAGCTCGTAAAAATATTAAGCGTGAGCAATTTGCCTTTGCGCGACCTCTCGCGTGTTAAAAATATTCCTGGGTTCGTAATCCGTGGTCAACTCCTGCAATCTTCTATCGATCCATTCTTCCACAGTTTCATCACTAACTGCATTAGATTCCCCACAAACAGTTTAATAGGTTTTTTTCCAAAATCTGTCGATCCAGCCATTGGGCGCACTGAAATTTTCAATGCCAAGATGTTTACCTCTTTAAGCGCCTTTTCCCCTAAGAGCACACCATCAGTTGAATTGCCTGCGGCTGTTGAAGTTTCAAACCAACTTTTTACAATTTTTTCCATTTTCTCGTATTTGCAGTATGACACATACATCCTTTTCTTGGAGTTTGGTCCGCATTCTTTAACGCTTGATGTAATGCTTCCTCTGTTTTTCACAATTGTATTCATGCCCGAGTGCACCAAGCTCGGTAATTATCAGCCTTTACGAAACCGTGGTAAAACTTTTACCGTGGTATTGTCGTAAAAGCAGTGCACCATTACTATCGCCCGGTTTCGTTACCGCGGTTTCTTGACGCTTGATTTTCTCGCTATTATTCCCCTCGGAAGAAATTCCAAGTAGTATTCAGGAAGCAGTGATCATTTCGATAGTCACTTGTCTTTAGTTTATCCAGCCGGCAGTGATCGTTTCGACAGTCACTTGTCCCTCGTGTTTACATTTTGCGACAGCGCAAGCAAGTTATCGACTCCTTAAAATGGAAAATAATGTTCGACATGTTTTGAATGTTACATCGAAGTCCTAAAGACATGGAAGGGGACCTCCTTTTCCACACACAATATTGTCTCTCGACAATATTCCTTGTGGCAATATGGGCTCTGTTATATCGTTGTTCTGCTGGGGAGGTGGGATTCTGAACAGGTGTAAGGAGGAAGGATTTACATGGGTAACCTCCATCACCCAAAAGATAGCCATTAGCTGTTTCTCTCGTCTCGAGACGCGCTCTCAGCCGAGAATTGTGAAATATTGTGCTATCATGAGTCGACCCTGGCCACCTTGCTACAATATCTCGTTCGAATCGCTCACAGTTTGCACGTTTAGCGAGAAATAACCTTTCCTATTTCTAAATACCTCCCCATTTTCACCTCCGGGAGACTGTATTCGCACATGAGTGCAGTCCAGCGCACCCAATACACCAAGGAACCCAGCTATTGTATGAAACCCTTCCATAACCTCTCTTTGTTCCCGCTGCGTAAGTGGAAGTTGAATGAACTGTGGCGATAACGACGCAAGTAGATCAGAAACCTTGTGTATTATGCGGCATACAGTTGTTCTGCCAACATCACAGACGTCACCGATCACTCCTTGAAATGTTCCAGTTGCATAGAACTGCAGAGCCATTAAAAGACGATTTCTAGGCGATATAGGACAGTTTCTCCCAGTCGGGCATTCCAGTTATTCACCATTTAAATCTAAAATGTAATTCACTGTTTCCTTACGCAATCTAAATCTTCTCTGGAACGAAACATCGCTTAATTCTTCAAATAAATCGCGCCTCTCTTCTATAATTCTCCCTTCATTTCTTTCAAACTGATTAAGATACTGGAGATATAAGCTATAGTTGTTAAGCTCCATCTTGGTATCTTTAACCACAGAGCACAAATACAACTTTACCGCGGTTTTCTTAGTTAACCGCTCGCTCACGGGCGGTAAACATTATACGGCGGTAAAATGTCGGTAAACTCGAAACCGAGCTTGGTGCAACAGAAATACGACTTTACCCTGGTAAAATTGTGAAGTTTACCGCGGTATTCTCTTTACCGAGGTTGGTGCACTCGGGCATCAGCGTGGATACAGGAAGCTGCAATTCGCGTGCCAATGAAACACGTGTTCCACAGTACGAATCAACCTTTTCTAACATTCGAACTTTCTCATCCATAGTGAAAATTTTTTTTTCCTTTTTTCCATTATTAGCAGGAAAACAACAAAGCAATAACAAAGAAGGATTAACAAATACACACGACGGGAAAGGAAGATCGCGGTAATTCACTTTGACTGCTCGACTCCCATAACAAGAACAAAAAACGTAACAAATAACAAAAATAAATGTGACGGATCAGCAACAATAACTTTAACAACTCCAACAACAAATGCAAGTGTAAAACAATAACCGTGAAATAACGAAGTCAGGCAAGACAAACACTGAATAACCTGATATCGCCTTCTTGTTGTGGCTTATACCGTACTTTAGCAATAAAGCAAACACGTGGTATCTCCTTCTCTTTCTTCATCTTCTTTGTGGTTTCGTTGGACTCTGCATTTTGCCATTACCCAGATATTGTATGTGTGGTATTAAACATGTTTTTGATTTCTATTGGGTGTTCGTTTACTTGCATACAAAAGTCATAAGATTACGAGGATGGTTTGAAAAGTTCTCAGAATCACCGCTAGATGTCAGTGCTAGAGCAGCGAGGTTCCCGCGCAATAATCACACATCCTTCGTGAGTGAACACGTGACGCGTCAGTGCTCTAACTGCAGGAGTGTGGTAGTGACGACTCTTTGTTGTTGTTCCTGCGTAGTGATTTGTTACAATGGAAAAAAACTGAGATTCGAGCAGTGATTAAATACTTTGTAAAGAAAGGTATGAATGCAAAGGAAATTCATGCCGACTTTCAGAACATGCTAGGGGACTCTGCTCCTTCATTTTCAACTGTTGCCAAGTGGACCAGCGAGTTTAAATTTGGTCTGGAGAGCTTGGATGATGATCCGCGTAGTGGACGGCCAAAAAGTGTAACGACCCCAGAATTTATCGCAAAAGTGCATAAAATGGTCATGGAGGATCGTCGACTGAAAGTGCGGGAGATTGCTGAAGCTGTAGGGATGTCTTCTGAATGGGTATATTATATTTTAACCGAAGAATTTGGTATGAAAAAATTATCCGCAAGATGGGTGCCACAGCTCTTGACATTGGACAATAGACGCACCAAATTGGAAATGTCCGAACAAAGTCTGGCCCGTTTTCAGTGCAACCAACAAGATTTTTTGTGCCGGTTTGTGACTACAGATGAATCTTGGGTCCACTACTATACCCCAGAGACAAGACAGCAGTCAAAGCAGTGGAAACATGCTGATTCACCACTACCAAAGAAAGCAAAGGCAGTGCGTTCGGCCGGAAAGTTCATGGCCTCAGTTTTCTGGGATGCAAAAGGCATTCTGCTGATAGATTATCTTCCTACTGGCCAAACAATTATGGGGCAATACTATGCAAACCTCCTAGACCAACTACAGGAAAAGATTCGCAAAACAAGGCCTGGTTTGGCAAGGAAAAAGGTGATCTTTCATCAGGACAACGCTCCGCCGCACACAAGTGTTGTTGCCATGGCAAAACTTCATGAACTGGGGTATGAATTGTTGCCACATCCACCTTATTCACCTGATTTGGCACCATCAGACTTTCATCTATTCCCCAAGCTGAAAATTTTCCTCGGTGGACAGAGATTCTCTACAAGGGAAGAACTGACAGCCGAATTGGAGAGGTATTTTGCAGGCCTGGAGGAATCTCATTTTCGAGATGGGATCAAGGCATTGGAAATGCATTAGTCTACAGGGAGACTATGTTGAAAAATAAAAGCAGTTCCACCGAGGTAAGATACTTAATTCTAGTACATTCCGAGAACTTTTCAAACCACCTACGTATGGTGGAAAGTTTGTGTGTATGTGAGATTTAAAGAGTTAATTCAACTCGTCGGATTTGAAAATAAGGTTTAGGATGTTGGGGAAACATCTGATATCAAAGAATGTGCTGCGTTGGTTAAGCGGAAGTTCAATTCTGAGAGTTCCAAGAGTTGTTTAATTTGGTCGTCATGCTATGGTTACTCAAAGCGTTTTAGGTTAGTTGCAACGCCATTATACCTCAGATTTTTTCCTCTCGAATGGCCTGTCATGGCGTAAATGGCGGGAAGCATAAAATGTCGCAAACGTTAATTTGAGGATTTCAATACATTGTGAGCATAGGAAATCTTGGGGGACCAACAAAAAAATGTTTTTAAACACAGGAAAACGTAAATGTTGTGTAATACTGTACGTCAACAAAGACAGCGATATGTCCATGTTTGGGGTTTCAAGAAGAAATAATTTAGATGAAATTTCTCGGTATCAAATCGGAAGATATATCTTTTTGCTATTTGCTTTACGTCGCACCGACACAGATAGGTCTTATGGTGACGATGGGACAAGAAAGGCCTAGGAGTGGGAAGGAAGCAGCCGTGGCCTTAATTAAGGTACAGTCCCAGCATTTGCCTGGTGTGAAAATGGGAAACCACGGAAAACCATCTTCAGGGCTGCCAACAGTGGGGATCGAACCCACTATCTCCTGAATGCAAGCTCACAGCTGCGCGACCTTAACCGCACGGCCAACTCACCTAGTGGAAGATATATCAGCAGCAAATAAGGTGTGTGGCTTGTTTTAGGATTTCCAATCCATGAGAGGGATCCAACTAAATCTGTTAAGAAACTATTTAAAATAATTTGTTGGGTCCACCATATCAATACACTTTTAACGATTGAAAATTATTCATTTTATCACACATTTCAGGAACAATATGCATTCCCTTCATCAGTGAAATCAAATCAAGGAATAGAAAACAATACAATACTATTGTTTGCTTACCCCACAATTTAAAGAAGTATTGTATCCTAATTCTCCGTATCAATGAATAAACAAACGAGTGAAATATTATGAAAATTATCATTACATAAAATTTTTATATTTTGATGAATAAGAACATTAAATATTAGAATTTTATGTAATGATAATTTTCATAATATTTCACTAGATTTTTTATTCATTGAATGTTGAATTAGGATACCTTACTTTTTTAAATTGTGGGCTAAACAAAAGATAGTGTTATAGTTTTTTTTATTCCTTGATTTGATTTCACTGATGAAGGGAATGCATATTGTTCCTGGAAGATGTATGATAGAATAAATCATTTTCAATCGTTAAAAGTGTATTGTCAAGGTGGACCCAACATGAACTATTTTAAATAATTTCTTTAATAGATTTAGACAAGGCAATACAGGATCAAATAAGGTACCTATTATGGTTAAGTTTATCAACAGGGATCCAACTGTCGTTCATCTTGCTGTCCATCTTGGTAACGGACAAAGAGTATATTTAACGGAACGAAACATACAGGACAGCAACAAATGTACCGAACACAACATTAACAGCGTTTTTCCTAATACATCAAACAGATGATTTTGCAAGAAATTTGTTGAATGCGGACATTGTGACTTATAACACTTGGAACACAACATGAAAGAATTTTAAAAGAAGGAAGAGAGGCAAAGAAGTAGTTGGACAACCTGGAATATTTTCATCAAATGCTTTAGGAAGAGTATATACTTTGCATCTGAACAACACTGAATGCTTTTATTTGTGGTTGCTTCTGAATACAGTTCGTGGTCCGACATCATTTATGCATTTATGAACAGTGGAAGGAATAGTACGTAATACGTATCGGAGTGCGTGCGAGGCACTTCATTTGCTGGAAAACAACTGTAATTGGAACAAGTCAATTGAAGATTCATCCACCACTTCTAATCCATTTCAAATACGTAAGCTATTCGCAGTTATTTTATCTACAGGTTCTACATCACAACCAGGTGAGAGAAATACAAAGACTACATGACCGAAGATATTCTGTACAGAATGTGTCAAGAAACACAAAATCATAGCTTGGATTTCACAGAAGAAATATGCAATGAAGCACTAATCTTCATTGAGGATCTTTGCCTTGCAGTGTGCGGCAAGTTTTTCGCACAGTTGGAAAGGACAGCACCAAATCGGTCCATCAGTGAAACATTCGAGAGATAATTGGTCAGAGAGCAGTCGTTCAACAGAAATGACTCAACAGTTGTTCATCCAAGAAAATACATTGAAACTCCTTCCAGAACAAAAGATAGCATTTGAGACCGTCATATAAGCTGTAGCCAACCAATCCGCTGGATTGCACAAGTGGGACGCTCCAGGTGGAACTGGAAAAACGCTTAATTTCAGTGATCTGGCTACAATTTGTTTAAATGGCCATATTGCGTTAGCTCCTGGTTCTTCAGGCATTGCTGCCACGTTGATGGAAGGAGGGAGAACAATGCATTCAGCTCTTAAACTGTCACTAAACATGCAGTTAACAGAAAATCCAACATGTAACATTTCAGAAACATCAGGAATGGGAAAGGTCTTCAGGCTCACAAGAAGTCATTGGAAATATTAGACCATGCATTGACAGACTTGCAAAATAATCAGGTTCCATTTGGTGAAGCATTGGTGTTATTATCTGGTGATTCCAGGCAAACGTTTCCAGTTATACCTCGCTCAACATCAGCTGATGAAATGCATACCTGCTTGAAATATTCATTTTTTTTTTGGAGCACAGTCAAAAAAAATGCATTTAACAACAAATATGAGAGTTCAACTTCAAACCGATTCAACAGCTAACATATTTTCAAGACTATTCAAGATGTCTGTAACGGCGCTGTACCTACAAATCCAGAAACAGGAAAATTCAACTTCCATCTAATTTCTGCAACATTGTGAATTCAAAAGAAGAATTAGTAGACAGGGTTTTCCAAAGCGTCAAAACTAATTATCAAAATTGCGCATGGTTGAGTGGAAGAGAGGTTAAAAATGTCAACGTACACGGTATGAACATCATTCTAAACAGAATCGCAGGAGAACAGTGGCATACAACTCTATTGACTCCATGATAAACCTAGGTGAAGTAATAAATTTCCAACGGAATTTCTTAATTCTCTCCATGTTTCCGGATTACCGTCTCCCATTCTGAGTTGGAAAATTGGAGTGCCATATATATTGCTCTGAAACATAATCAGCCAAAGTTAAGCAGTGGCACGTGGTTAGTAGTTAAAAAAATTGCTAAACAATTATGATATCACCTCATAAAGGTGAAGACATACTACTTCCATGAATACCACTCATTTCGACCAACCGACATGATGTTCGAGTTCAAACAACTTCAATTTCCAGTTTGTCTTGCGTTCACTATTACTATCAATAAAGCAAATGTGCGGTTTGAATTTAGAAAGCGATTGCCTTCAGTTATATGTCGCATGCTCCAGAGTCGGTAAACCATCTGATCTTAATGTTTATGCAAAAATCGCACAAATAAAAAAATGTAGTTGATCCACTAGTTCTACAATAAAAAGTATTTTTTTGTGAAAAATGTATTTTTTTCTTCCTTTCATTCCACTGCATAGTCACAGTAATGCAAGGCAGGATATTGAATTGAA
Organism: Anabrus simplex; assembly: GCF_040414725.1. Taxonomy (NCBI): domain Eukaryota; kingdom Metazoa; phylum Arthropoda; class Insecta; order Orthoptera; family Tettigoniidae; genus Anabrus; species Anabrus simplex. The sequence continues at coordinate 1,639,043,737 of NC_090265.1, read as the reverse complement.
TGATGTGTTTTCTCAGTGAATCTATGTGCGCTAGAATACTTTTTATTGATTTTCTTATTCAATTCATATGTGACTGAGCCACAGCAAAGCATGGCCGGGTTTAGCTAGTATACATCTATATTTCTTGTGTTTAACCTTTTGATCCGGTGCAACGTAAAGAAAAAAAAAAAACCTTTTGATCAGTGATTTTTTTGGTGATACTCACAGGCCACCAGGAGTGAGTTTTTCTCGACAATTTTGAATTCTTAATTTTAAGTTATTTTGATTCTAACTTTTCTTTATCAATAAATTTACATATTTTACATGTACCGTACATAACTGATATCTTCAATTTAATTGAAATCAGTGGCATAGAAAATATTCTTCTCAAAGTAATGAAAGGAATAGTACTCGCTCTATGTGATCATGTGAGTACCCTTTACAACACACTGACTTAATTTTCCAGTATAAACAATAAAATCAAGGATAAACCCAGTTTCACTGTCGGAAAGTATAAACATCTATATACCAAACCTGTGTTGTGTTGATGGAATGTACTGTTTCCACTTTAGGCGACCTTTCCAAGAAACGAGGCTCTCATCAATACAGATATTTTGGGACAGATTATAGATTGGAATTTCTCTCTGAAATAGTTTATTATAGGCCTAATTTTGTAAAGTCTGTCACCTGGGGGTTGTAGTTTGTTCTCAGAAAAGTGAAGCAGCCTTAGAATGAGGGAGAAATTGTCGAGAGAGGTCACTTTACCGAACATCGGAGTTTCGATCAATTTATTTGTTGACCAATAGTCTTTCATCACATGGCCTATCAACAATATCAGTTGCCAGGAAAACATAGTCTCTACCATTATGCCTTGCCACTTATGGAACATTGAATTATCCTTTACATATGTATTTTCCGTAACAAATAAGTCTGTCTTGTTCATTTCTGACACTATTAAGTTCATAATATTATGATCAACAACTTCTTTAAAAATCATCACTTCAAGCCTTGAATTATCATTATAATTCAAATGAAGATTATCACTAACCCCTGAATTTGATGGATCAAATGAGCAGAAAGCGTGGGAAGAATCCTGCCTAGAGAACTCCACTTTCTTCCTTCGGTTTGAACAGCTGACAGCTTAGCTTTCTTTGCGACAGCGGAGCGCTGCACTTCATCCTCAATGTTCGTGTTGTAGTCTTCCGAGGAATAACCAATTTCACTCTCATCGGACACATCCTCGCATCCCGCATCCTCGACTCGATCCCGCCATTACCATGTGTCTTTGTTTACTATCAGAGAGTGTTTGTTTCTACGGAAACCAGAGATGAGGAAAAGGAAAAATAATGTGTATTGTCTAGGAATAGTCATGCAATGCACTCACAAGAAACAAATATAGAAAACAGTTCCCGGGTGTTGTTGTAATTTGTAGCACAATCGCATAAGAAGTTAGGCTACGTAACTACGGCTGCTGTGACACAACTTCATCACAGAACATGCGAGATGTGATAAAACACTAAATAAAGTTCGCTCAGCATGTCAAACATCCCCCAACTTCGTTCTAAAAACTCGCCAGTACGATTTCAGGAAACAATTTCAAACGTTCAGCGTGAAATTTGAATAGGCAGCGATACTGTTCAAGTGCAAACATAGAGAACGTAAATAGACAGCAGTACTCCCGTGGGCGACGCGCGACACTGCCATAAATAGACGGCAGTACTGCTCATTGGGTTGAAGTGCTGTGAGCTATTAGCCAGGAAATCTGTAAACACGGAAATGAGCAACAGCTGTTTTGTCTCTTTCTAAGAGACATCTTCAGCCATTCAAGGAATAAAAATAAATAGCAAAGTTACATATGCATTCCTGAAAACACTAAATTATTTCTTGAATAACAGATCGTAGTCGTCTTGAGTTATAGTCTATAGACTCTGGTCAAATTGCCACTGTTATAGACAGACACTTCAGAAACGTACGGTACGTTCAATTATAATGTATCAGTAAGCATTTATCTAAGTGAAAAATATAGTTAATTATGAAAATATGGGTTTTGGGTCTTCAGAAAAGATCATATGTGAAGTACTAAAATGTGACATGAAGTTAAATTGGTTGCACTGTCTTTAAAATCAGGATTCTTCTAAGACTTTATATTTGCAAAGTGCTAAATTCTTAATTGCATAACTTTGTTAAATTATTTTTCGGATCCTTTCTAATTTCACTATTCTTTTTCTTTTAGACTTATTCTATCCTTTTAACTTCTTCATTCAACATATGAAGTTACTAATTATACCAAGCCTGGCAATTCAACTCTTAATCACAATATTTTGAGAGAAATTCCCCTCTGAATTAAGCCCAATTGAAATACTGCTGGAACATCAAGAACTGCAGCTCGTCAGGCAAGTGTTGGAACTACCATTTAACCTATGAACGTGTAATAATCTTAGGTGACTTTAATATCAACCTAAAGAAAGAATCTGCCCAAACTGAAAATGTAGTAGACATGTCCGCCTTCTTGTAACCTGGCTATCCTTCCTTTAAAAGCTAACTAATCATATATATACAAATAATCACATCATACGCACACACAGATCATAACATAACACAATCTGCAAAAGTTCTAAATTGTGGTCAAATTCCTATTCCATCGATCTCGACTCACAACCTCCTTTACTTATCCTACTCCCTTCGTGTACCAAAATACAAGCTGATATTCACCTACTGTAGAAATCTGAAGGACATTAATTTGGATCACCTGAAGTATGATGCCTTTAATGTACCCTGGAATGATAGTCTACTGCTAGACGATATTGACTCAAAAGTTGACAGATTGAATTCTCTTGTTATCAGATTATATGATGTATGCTCAAAAGCGACTTGTGAAAGTTATAAAGATGTTGATTGCCAAAGTCTCTCATAGTGCATTGACACTGCCGGTGGCTCCAAGTAGCCTACGCAGTGGCCTCCACGGTATGCACTAGCCATGAGTATTGGTGGGTGTGCTATTTACCAACTGATGAGCCCAACTTAGCACACTGGGGCAAAACACTGGCAACCAGGAATGAGTTAGCTGGAAAATTTATAATGTCCAATAACGGACCAACTATATTGGTGTTGTGAAAGTTAGTCACCCTCCCTACCTGTGGTTAAATGACAAAATTAAAATATGATGGCTCACTGTGATTCATGTTTCCAAAATTACAAGAGAATTCGCATTAAATGTGATTTTGAAAACAACTGCGTGCTTGGGAATAGAGTCAAGCAAGTCCTAAGAAATCAGAAATATAAATACTTAACTCTGGATCACTAAACTCTCGTACAACAAACTTTATCACTAAGCATTCATCTGTGGGACTATGCAAATGAAATCGCCAATATCCGAAATTGTTACCTTTATACACAAATAGAAAAGTAAACCAAAACTTAAAGATACACACATACAACCCCACTTTGCTATGTTCAAAGTCCTAAAAATGATTACTCCATAGAATGCACTTGTTTGATTCTTTGTTATTGCACACATTTCCCTTGTAAACAATACACACACAAAAATCACTTTCAATATGGTCTAAGGAGCAAAAACTCACAATTTATCTTTCTTTCACTGTTCTGGGTTCAATTTCTCTACCAATGCATTTTCTCCGAAAACTTGAATTAGAATCCCACTTAATGACCACAGCAAATTTCATTGTCATGTATAACACAGAATCATGCTTTTTTTTTATGAGCAGCTTTGTGTTCTACTTTATGCATGTCTTATTTTTTTTTCAATTGGATTTACATCGCACCAACACAGATAAGTCTTTCGGCGACGATGGGTCAGGAAAGGGTTAGGAGTGGGAAGGAAGTGGCCGTGGCCTTAATTAAGGTACAGCCCCAGCATTTGCATGGTGTGAAAATGGGAAACCACGGAAAACCATCTTCAGGGCTGCCGACAGTGGGGTTCGAACCCACTATCTCCGGAAGACTGGATACTGGCCGCATTTAAGCGACTTCATTTATCAAGCTTGGTGCGTGTCTTATTAATATTTGCAAATGATAATTCACTTAAGGTCTGCCTTGTTCTTAAGTACCTACATATCAAACATTCTACTCAGATATTTGATCGGTGGTCACCGCATACTGCCCTGCGGCAGGCAGTGCAAAAGAAGTGAGTCATTATCTGCAACTTTGAAGGAGAGAAGGCACATATTTCTTCTTGTGGAGGTTGCTCTTGTTGAGGTTTGCATACTTGTGCATTTGTATTGAGTATTACACCTGACATTGCCCTCAATGGGTGTAACGAAGTTGGCTGCATAAGCCGAAGGCAAAGTGTAATGAGATCATTGTTCAGCTGCTGTGTAATGGCCGTTCGCGAGACTGGTTTTTCTCCTTTCCCCAGAATATTAAAGCAGTATATTGTGTAGCCATTGACAAGAAACATGGTGATTACTGGGCAAGTTGGCCATGTGGTTAGAAGCGCGCAGCTGTGAGCTAGCATCCGGGAGATAGTGGGTTGGAATCCCACTGTCGGCAGCCCTGAAGATGGTTTTCTGTGGTTTCCCATTTTCACACCAGGCAAATGCTGAGGCTGTACATTAATTAAGGCCACGGCCACTTCCTTCCCGTTCCTAGGCCTTTCCTCTCCCATCATCGCCATAAGACCTATCTGTGTCGGTGCAACGTAAAGCAAAATAGCAAAAAGAATTAAAAAATGTTGATTATGTAGAGAGAAATTGTACGTAGAAGCCATTGTTGGGTTTTTCTTTCACAGTCCATGCTGTCACGTTATTATGTACTAACCATTCGTTCCTCAGACGATAGCAGCTCCGTAACACCACATTTAAACAAATCACAACAGAACTTCCCCGCTTTCTCATGTTAGGATGCATACTGGGAAAGGTACTGAGAAGGTAAAGTAAAAAATGTTACTGGAAGGGTGGGGAAAGCGCATTAATCACTCGGCACATCGTATGTCAGTCGAATGGTTAGTGATGCAGGGTTAAACTCTCTTTTAAGTAAACTAAACACAAGTAATGCTTGGGTCGGGCTGAGTGGCTCAGACGGTTAAGGCGCTGGCCTTCTAACCCCAACTTGGCAGGTTCGATCCTGGCTCAGTCCGGTGGTATTTGAAGGTGCTCAAATACGACAGCCCCGTGTCGGTAGATTTACTGGCACGTTAAAGAACTCCTGCGGGACTAAATTCCGGCACCTCGGCGTCTCCGAAGACCTTAAAAAAAAAAAGTAGTTAGTGGGACGTAAAGCAAATAACATTATTATTATTAGTAATGCTTGGAAACCTCTTCATTCACTGGGTAATGTGAAAGGTCAGCAGCAACAGACTGAACCCGTTGTTCCTCTTGATGAGCTTAATACATACTTTTCAGAAGATAGAATAACGCCTAACCCAATTAACCAGCCAGACATAAATGCGTACCAATCATCCACCCCATCACATAATCACCCGGGTTTTACTTTCCAAGCTGTTTTTGGCAAGCCACTTAAGAAAGTACTTTATTCAATTAAATCTAAACCAGTAGGTGTAGATAACATCCCTATACATTTCATTCATATTATTATGGGTGCCATTCTTCCTATTTTGACACATTTTCAACTACTGTCTTAAAACTGGTACCTTTCCATCTCTCTGAAGCGTGCAAATGGTATTCCAGTATACAAGAAACCTGACCCTAAACTACCTTCTGATTATCGCCCTGTCTCTATTCTCCCGGCTATTTCTAAAGCTTTGGAAAGACTTGAGTACGAACAAGTATTGCAATATTTAAATGACCCTTCTCTCCTTGACCCCTTACAATCAGGCTTTAAGAAGGGATACAGTACCACAACTGCTCTCCTTTAAGTGACAGAAGACATCAGACTCACTGTGGAACAACATCAAGTGATTTCTCTAATGCTGTTGGATTTCAGCTGTGCTTTTGACACATTAGACTTACAGCAATTAGTTGGAAATAAGAATCTGACTGATTTGACTTTTTAACGCTCAAGTTCTTTACATCTTTCTTGAACGATCGTTAGCAGCAGGTAATAACTCATAATAGCATTTCAGAATGGCAACCTAGGAAAGCAGGCACTCCACAGGGTAGTGCTTTGTGACCATTACTTTTTTCATTGTACATCAATGACATCTCATCTACACTAAAATCGTGTAATTACCACTTATATGCGGATGACCTTAAAATATGTAGCCACTACAGAATACAGAATTATCAGAGCAATTCAAAATAAATGCTGACTTCGAACAACTAAGCACATATGCACAATCAAACAGGCTTCTTATGAACCCAACAAAAACACAAGAAATCATTGTCAGATCTCGAAAGCTACTACACGTAATCAAAAGTGCACGTACTCCATCTCTGCCAATAAATAATAGTCATTCCTTACAGTACAACAGTGAGAAACTTTGGAGTGATTTTGACTGAAACTTTGAATTGGATGGAACATACCACTAATGTTTGTAAGAAGGTTTTTTTTATTTGCTTCATCCATTGATAAGTAACAAAAGTCTTGCCACCGGATATGCGACAACTAGTCCAGACTTTCATTCTTCCTATTCTCGCCTACTGTGACGTAATCCTTGTTGATACAACTACGGAACAAACGATGAAACTGCAGTGAGCTTTGAATTGTTGCCTCGGATTCATTTTTAATTTGAGATATGATGTGCATGTAACTCCGTACTAGCAAGAACTTCACTGGCTAAAACGTGACTAAACACATAAATATCCTGTGTATTAATACATAAACTCCTATACAGCGACTCGCCTCCGTACATTTCCCCTAAATTTCACTTTCTCTCCTCCTCTTATAACTGTAAGGCTTGCACTGGCTCTACCCTTGCAATTACTCTTCACCATTCATCTATGTATAACAATTCTTTTACTGTGACTGTTTCCAGACTGGAATTCCTCACTAGTGAGTGTCAGGGACAGTGATAAACAAAATTCAAGAGATCTTGCCAAAATTACCTGTTGAAAGCTACTAACTAATGTCTGCACGGTACAGCTGAGTCTGTGAATGGTGATTAATGTTTCTCTTGTATACAGGATGCGTCCATGATGCTGTTACAAAATTACAGGCATGATGGAGGATGGCAAATGGATCAATTTGAGATAATGAACCATATTCCGGAAACGATCAACTGAAAAGTTAAGCAAAATTGTACTCATTTAAGTCCGTTTATCTGTACAAGTTTCACAAGCTGCTCCATTTACAACAAATGTTCGAAATGGCGCCCCCCTGCGTCAATGCAGGTATGGCATCGTTGCACAAAGTTCTGTCATACCCATTCGAATATCGTCGATGTCGCTTGAACAGCATCACAGGCAGTGAGAATTCTTGCCAAGAAATCCTCTTCAGGCTCGACAAGTGTCTCCCTACACAAGGCTTTTCCATGGCCCCACAAGAAGAAATCAAGTGGGGTGAGATCAGGTGAATGAGCGGACCCAAAACAGGACCTCCTATTCCTATCCACCTTGCAGGAAATGTCTGATCCAGGCACGAACCCTCAGTCCAAAGTGAGGTGGGGCTCTATCATGTTGGAACCACATCCATTGACGAAGGGCAAGTGGTATGTGTTCCTGGAATGTGGGTAGTGCATCTCTGAGCACCACTGTGTACACTGCTGCATTTAGGCGGGGAGGAAGAAGAAACGGGCCTGCTACGTAATCATTGACTATGCCTGCACACATGTTGCCTGAAAGTATATGCTGATGGCTCTTCACAACTGCAACTATAGTGTGGGGATTCTCGTTGGCCCAAACATGACTATTGTGACTGTTTAGCATTCTGTCTCTGGTGAAACAGGCTTCATCTGTGAAAAGCACACACGCAGGAAAGTGAGGATGGACTGCAGGCGCTACAAGACCCATTGGCTGAACACGACTCGAGGTGCGAAATCAGCTGGACTCAAAGCCTGCACTTTCTGTGGATGGTAGGGATATAGCTGCGTTGCATGTGCAACTGTTCGAGTGCTGATTGCAGGTGCCTCATCCATGCGAGCAAGCAGTGCATCTTCTAAGTTGGGAGTCTGTCCTCCTTGGTCATTGTACTTTGGTACCAATTGCCCTGTTTCGCTTAATCGTTGAAACAGCTATGGAAACATGGTGTGAGCCGGATGTCTCCTAGGTGGATATTTGGTCCTGTACATCCGTTCAGTTTATCTGCTGTTTCCCATACATGAACATATCTGCAAGTTTCTGTAACTGGGTACAACTCCATTTGGATAGGGCTGATCAACGTACCACTTAAGCTCGTAAACACAGACTGAAGCCTACAGTACAGACATCGCACACAGATCACATCAGTACACAGTATGCCGTCTGCATTGGAGTCATTGACTTATCGTAGCCTCTTCTGCTCGTCGGGATTCTCTCTCCTATTGTACTCTTAACACATGTAATGTACAGTACAGTCGGAGGTTTCAGACCGATTTTTGCTTTAATTTTAGACTGCCGGCCGGTGTGATGTAGTCAACCTGCCAACTTTCCCGATTTAGGCGGGAGACTCCCGATTTTCGAGAGTTTTTCCCGCCTCCCGATTATTCTATTATTTCTCCCAATTTTAGCTTATTTTTTGGTGAACTTCAAATATTTGTTTTCACATCCCGACATTTCAGCTTTTTTACGCCAGTGGTCGGAAGTCCTTCACTCATTGGCCGCTTTCAAATGAAATATCGACGTTTATTAATGCGAGAAATGTGCGCGAATGTGTGATGTTTATTGAAACCTGTATATCGCGACGCGTATATCGATTGTCAATCTCTCATTCTCGCGTACTCTGTTCGTGTTCGTTCGCATCAGTAGGAGCCATTTGGAGACAATTTTGACTAATTTGAATTTATCTCAATATAAATAAAATAAGAGTTTTGTCTGTACATTGCTCAGAATTTAAAAAGAAAGATATTTCCGTACCGGTCGTGACCATAGTAACAAGGGTAAATGCAAGTTTTAATTTTCCGTAATTTCTGTATATATGTATGTATGTACGTACGTACGTACGCATGCACGCTCATCACGAGAAAACGGCTGAAGAGAATTTAATGAAACTCGGTATATAACGTTGCGGAATAAGTCGCTACAATCTAGGCCATAAATAATTTTATTCACGTTGAGTGAAATGGTAGTTTAGGGGAAGGCCTAAAATGTATTTCTCAAATATGTATGTTGTTATTGGCCATATCGATAAATACTGCATAATTAAAGTTATATATTATTAAATTTCCTATCAATTATGTCTTATACATTTTGTACCGTACTGGCTATGGAGAGATATTCATGAATTTGGATTTTTTTGCTGAGTCCATATCAGCGCTGAGGTACGAGAAAATGTGTGAACAGAATTTTATGTAATGTCGGGGAATATGGAACTACAGTCTACCCTATAAATAATTTTATTCACTCTGTTCGAAATGGTAGTTTAGGGGAAGGTGCCAAAAATGTAATTTTTAATTACGTGTCTTACTCGTGCACCCGCTCATGTAGCGGTCAGTGACAAGTTATCCCGGTACCTCTTGATTTCTTCTCAGGGTATCCATTTTCCGCTCATAAAATCTGTGATTTTATATATAGTTATTTTACGTGGTTTCGGATGAGAATTAGTCCGCTAGGATACGCGTCACGGGAGTACCTACACGCACAAGTACGAACCTGAGGGCGATAACTTGAAAGGAGTCTCTTTCCATATGTGAAACTAATCAATTGCTTATATCAACAAAACTTATTAACTAACTTACAAACTAGCCGTTACCAAACAGAAATTAAGACACAGTCACTTACTAAAAGAAAAATATAAGATTATTTATTGAATAAATAATGTTCAATGTAAGATAAAGTGAAATCTGGGTAGTAATATTATCTGAGTAATATTTTAACATGAAGGATCAGAATCAGCGCTGGCTCAAATAAAATAAAATAATTAAGGCTTAAAATATTTACATTCTTTCTTAATTAATGTTCAAATTCATATTAAATATATCTCAATATTCGTAGCCATGTTCCGAAAAGTATTTCATTTTCTCCAATTATATTCAAGAGATCACTGAGCAATCACGGAATCAATAAAAAATACACATTGTGAATACTGTCACGTTAATTATTTAAATTATTCTCACAACATTTAAGTCATCTCGCTGAGATAAAATGAATGGTTTGATAACTTGAAACGTAATAAAACTAAATGGGAAAAAGTTAGATTGTAAACGTAAATCTGCTCATATTTTCACGTAATTATTTCCCAAACAAACTCTTGCGTGAGTATTAAATTGTAAAAGTGTTCTCCAACTTTCCATTCATAAATTATAATCATTCATAAATTATTATCATTCATGAATTATCATCATTCATAAATCTGAACTCTGATTATTTGGTCACATATTTCGAGTACGCACAGATAACAACTTACGGGCTAAGACAATACCTCCCTAAAGCCTACGACATATGGCTCCTAACTAACCATTATCATATTCTTCATATTTAAAATACTCCAATTGAAATCATTACTGCATGAAAAGAAATAAACATCTAACTAACTATTCAAGTAATTTCCAATCCACACATTCCTCTATCAACGGCTCAATGTGCTATAGCAATCTGCTCTTTCTCAATATCTTATATGTATACAAGCTACTCAACTCGTATGGATAGTATAGAATGAAATTATTACGTATTATACTGTAACGTCACCGCACCAAAAATATTAGATGTATACTCAGTCATGAGTCTATTGAACCGTATATTAAAGTACTCTCTTATATTTGGTACCTGCATTTTACCAATATCAGATAAATACAACTGTCACGATACACAATTCTACCATAATACATGTCAATCTTACCTTAAAATGGTCATCTGCGCGATGTTCACACTTTGACATATTTTCTCCAGTATAGCACAGAAACTCACCTTGTAATTCTAATACAACGTTATCTCGTCGAATAGCAATTCTTACACTTTCCGTAGAACATAAACAAACCTCTATGCTTCACCTATTCATCAATATACTCCAATAAATAATCACATTGCAACGCGATTCCAACATACATTAACATAACACCGGCATACATATTGCCGTATGCATATAGCCATTACACCCAAAACTATATGCCAATCATTCTAGAATTGCCTTGTAAACGCATTTAATAACCTTTATCTTAAAAAAAAACAGTAGTACGAGTTCAATGCCCTCTTTCTATGAAGAAAGGAATACTTAACTTGACAAAATTCATCCGTATCGCGCAGGTAATTCGTGACGTAATCTATGTACAAGTAAGCGAGATTAATCGAAATTTCACTAATTAAATAGACTCATTGCTACAAGGTCTTCACAAGTAACACTTCTTTCTTTTATCCAAGCTAGTTTCTACTGTATGTATGCAAGTGTGGTAGCCTGTATATTCCACAATAGAATTCTAATTCTACACTTCCATCTTATCTTATAGCCTTAAATATCTCACACATCACTTTCTATTTCACACGCGTTCTTAATTAATTCATAACTATCACCAAATATTCAGCACATGCCGAGTTAGATTGAGGGTGCAGATTACAAGAAACTACTCTACTAAAGAAATGTATGGACTTAGCTCGTCAGTTGCTACGTTTGGTCTGGTCGTAGCTCCATCCCTCGGTTGTAGTTAGACCCTCTGATCGGATCTGGATCTCTGGTTGGATTGCATGTTCCTGGTCATCAGCTGGTCACATGGCTCGCCGGTCCACTCCTTATCGTCCGGTCTTTTGGCTGGCCGGTGCTCATCCATGTCATCATGTCCACTGGTTGGCCGGTCCAATCATCATCAGCTGGTCCTCTGGCTCGATGGTGCATATCCCCAGTTCAGTCCATCATGTTGATTTAGCAGACAGTCATCATTTCGAATCTGTAGACAACGAAGAAAATTCCTTTTGCGGAGCAATCAGTCATGATATATTCCATATTTCTATTATTTATAGTAAACGACGAAGTTTTCTTTGGTTGGAAAAATTTCTCCGTAAATAGTTATTAAGTTTACTGCCACAGTAGTAACTATCTTCTCGTATGAAATTATCAATATTGTAAAATGGTGAGTTCCTTTTCCTTCAACCGTAGAGTGGCTGCTCACGAATCCAAGTCAGACGTATCTCACCACAAATTATTTATTTATATAATTTTTCGCCTCTTTTCTTAGCATACACTGGTGAATTATTTAATCGTATGCTATCGCTGATTGTAAATAATTAATATCCTCCTCAGTAGTTTAGAATATTCTTCAAATGTGTAGCTTCGCTCGTATCTGCGTCTTACTTTTGCGAATGTAATTTTTTGAGTATCTTCTTAAACAATCCTTCCGCTGCTATATTTTTTTTTAAACAATTCAAAATGAGCCTCTACTGTTCTGCAGTGTCTTTCAAATTAATCCGTTCCGTGACGTACATAGCCTCCTATACGCTGTATTAATAAGAAGTTCATTGCCTTAGTAGATCGCATGGGCCATACCTTCCTACACTGCCATTTTGTAACTGGTCTATGAGATGCGAACGGGCACACTCGTCATATTGAAAAGTACTACATAACAAAAGTTATAGAGAATACAATTTTCAATTATTTATGTCTTATTCAGTTTTGTAAGAGACAGTTGTCATGATTGATCCATATTGAAACTGACGTAAGCAAATTATCACAAAAATAATTTATTCTGTTATCGCCACCTATTCAGTTCAAGCCACGTGCTTCGTGAATGAAATCTCCATAATACTGTATACATTTCTCAGGGACATGTTTCGTCCCTTGTTAAGGGCATCAACCTGTAGGTAACCTTAAGGTCAAATGTCTGAAACATTATCTATTCATACATGGATTACAATGAAAAATACGTTACACATTAATGAGAAAAAAGTCATGAAGGAACGATCGCTTGAATAATAACACAAGAGGGAGTCATGAAAGAAAGGACGACTCGCTTTAAATTAGATGCTCTAATATCACAGATTCGGAAGAAAACTAAATGTGAAGGCCTCCAATATAGAAAGCTCATAACATTGATCAACAAGAACATTACGTTGACCATTGTTTGTTGTGATGTGCTTTGTTAATTCTGCTGCCATTTATCTCCGATAGATGGAATTACTGCTGTGTATCGAGTATAACAACCTGCCTGAATATTGGCGGGTAGTAACTGGGGAGTTGGGAGTTAGATCTCTCTCTTCTTTAGCATGCCATTCCTCTGGTTCATAAATTTTCTGATACTGCTGGTACGTAACACACTGGATCATCATAGTATTCCAGCTATTCCATCCCTACTCTGAGGCAGTGATTAGAATGATCAGTGTGCACACTTAAATGGAATAATTACACAGGAGTGTTCGCGACTGTCTGCAGCCTGGTCATTCAAGCTCTGAAACATTGAACTGTTAGATCGACACCGTAGTACTTTTCGCTAAAAGTGAGAAAATGTGCTGTTTTCATTTGATCGAAGATATCATATGACAGCATTGCTTTTAATCGTGACATTCATACTGGTGGCATTGTAATGATCTATGTTGACTTCAGTTGGGAAAACTATAAGGGCAGTCTTTCTGAGAATTCCGTGGCGAAGCACAGGGTACATCAGCTAGTTATTTGATACAAACAGCATTGCGCTTCGCATAATCGCACGGGCGCTTGATGCGATATATTAATCTATGCATTTGCTAAGTGATGGCACGTAAGTGCATGAGTTCATACTATTTTCGGTAGGTTTATCAGAGACCGATCATCTCACTCGCATACTTTCTGTGAGGGAATAGATATGTGTAATTTTTAGCCTTGTAGCCTTGTATAGCAACAGTCGGGCTTTGAGACAATAAGCATTATAAATATATCGTAGTACTGTATTGCGCAAGACATGTAGAATGAGCAGTTTTGACCAATTGTATCTCCTGATTTCTCCTGATTTTTCCTGATTTTCGTATCAAAATCTCCTGATTTTTGGTTTTGTAAAGTTGGCAGGTATGTGTAGTGGATACGGCATTGGTCTACTAATTCCAAGTTAACGGGTTCAAACCCGACTGAGGTCGGTGGCTTTTAAAGGTGACAACCACATGTTGTTCACTTCCGGCACGTTAAAGAACTATTGCAGGACGAAATTGTTACACCCCAGCGTCCCTGAAAGTTTGCAACATCATCACGGATACACCCTAGTTGATAATTGTGTAGAGAGAGAGAGAGAGAGAGAGAGAGAGAGAGAGAGAGAGAGAGAGAGAGAGCGCATGTGCATGCAATATTATTTCATATTGGTAAATGTAAAGTATATTGTTTTAATTATTTTATATGTGTGAGAGTGTTAGCATAATGCAACTCTGCTAAATTTAATGTATCTGCAGAAGAGTGTTGAAAATATGGTTTAGTGTAAGAGAGGGCCAGGCACCCTAACGTCACCACTTGAAAGAAGTTAAACAAAATAAGTAAATTGATATCCCATGAAGAAATTCTTAAGGACTTTGGAAGTGCAAGCCACTCACAAAAAAAAAAAAAAGTATGCAATTGTACTGGAAATTCACTGCCAATTTTAGTCATCAGAGAAGATGTGAAGATCTTTCAGTAAGTGTTGCAGTTGCTGGTGTATCTGGTGTACTTGGGAAGGTGAAAAGGGGAGATGGTCAGTCAGTCATTATTGATTTGCATTTAGGGCTGTTACCCAGGTGGCAGATTCCCTATCATTGTTCACCTAGTTTTCTCATGGGTCTTCTTGGATGGAGAAAGCTTATGTTCAGCTTCATTCTCACGTGTGGCAACAATGCATGTCATCCACCATGCATTATCATACTCGTTTATTATATAACCTGAAGAAATGGTAGGAGCTGCAGAAGACTTAACACAAAGGCACATTGAGAAATTGTGTTCTCTTCCTTATTGTTGCTTGAGTAAAGCAGAGTTTGATCTCAGAGTTTGATCTGCTGCAAAATGGAAATGGTTGTTTAAGGAATTCATGAATTTGTAGATAAATTTTGTGAGGGATTGACGAAGTTGAAAAACTCTTGATTTCTTGGCACATGATCTATATCTTACTATAGTTACTATATCTTACTATAGTTATTTGAAAAACAAGTTAACCCTTCCAGTGTTGCTGACAGACTTTGTATTTTATCTGAGTTATCATTTTTTAAAGGGCACTTCTTTTTTACTTTTTTAATATTGTTCAGAAACATTTTAAAAGAGAGAATGAATGCAAAGTATAAATCAGTTCAGGAAATCCATAGTATTTACACTCACCAAATTCAGTCTGCGAATCGCCTTTCGCTCTTCAATAAAAGCACACTCTTTATATCACTTAACAATTGACAAATGTCAACATAAAACACAGTGTATCACTATGATTATTGAGGCTCACATTGTAGGTTATCGGTAATGTTTCTTGCTATGATAATCTTCGAAACACCCCACTGGATGAAGATATGACTTGTCAGTGCAGGTCTTGCAGTAATAAAGTCTCTTTTCTTTTCTTCCTACTGATACAAACCACACACTTGGCAGAGCCCTTTTCCTTCTTCCCCATGTCGTGAGGTTTTCCATTTAGTCTTTCATCTTCTGGTTCCTTTTGAGGTCTCCTGTGTTTTCTCACAGGCACATCCCCGTCCATGTTGGTGATGGTGGTGATTATTGTTTAGGAAGTACAACTATGCAACTATCCTCTATATAACACTAATCAAAGAGAAAAAATGGAGGGGGTCCGACACTTCGAAAAATGAAGATATTGGCCAAAGAAAGACAAGGGCCATGAAGGGCGTGAAAATGAAAGACTCCCTAGCCCTCGGAAAACTAATAGCGTCGGGGTCAGAAAAGAGCAAGAGTTGACCAAAGGAGGTCGGATAGATGAAAGTAAGGAGCCTTTCACAAGTAAGTGGAAGCAATGCCAGGACTAAGCTAAGGGCCCCGTGGTCGCCAACCCACGCTCCAAAGTTCAGAGCCCGTGGGGGCCCTTTTCGTCGCCTCTTACGACAAGCAGGGGATATCGTGGGTGTTATTCTACCGTCCCCACCCACAGGGGGATACCAGGCGATAAATTTAGTCTTGATTCATTACTAGTACATACCGGTGCAATTTAATGCTCCTCAGCCAGTCTATTTGCTTTTGCTACATTAGTGATAGGAAGTAAATTAATGATTGAAGAGTAAAAGAGAAAGTATAGTAGGTTTTTTAGAGTAATGTTAAATTAAGTAGAATAGTAGTTGAGTGAGAGTTTTTAGGGGTAGTGAGAATTTTTAAGAATTACATTATAGAGACGAAGCCGTTGATCGTATTCTAGAAGCATGACTGACACGCATTAAATTTAGTGGAGCAGTATATGGTAGACCCGAGTGATCACCTGTCCAGGTTACTGACCATATTGCTGCAGTATAGAAGCTGGGACCATACAGCTAATATTTTGCTACTTATTTGTTTTAATAAACACTGCGGATGTTGGGTGGGTTAGCAGCAGTTAGTAGATTGAATTTAAAAATGAATTGCAGCATTGCAGCCTTAACACTGCTTCCTGTTGTACAGTGCTCAATCTTGTGCTTGGATTAATTTCTTGGAAAAGGCATTAAATTTCAGGGTGGCTTGGTGGCTGTTAGGTGGTGGGGACAGTGTTCTGCCTAGGACCTTTTTAATGGGTGCACCACCCTGCTGATTTTACAGACCGCCCGGCTAACATAACCTCGAGACGTGTGATACCTAGTCACTGGGTGCTCCAAATTAAAATGCAAATTCGGTAAAATGGTTTATGTAAATGATTAATCTTCATTATTGTCAACATAATTGCATCAATTACACTGGAGTTTAAATGTTTAGCTTGACTATCACGTTATGTGCGCGAGCGATATCCGAATTCGCGTGGAATCGGATGCGAGCTCGAGTCCGCATGACGTAACAAACCCGTGTAGCACTTCTCAGCAAACGAGTGGTAAGCCGCGATGTTGCATCATTATGAACGGGCGGTAGAACACTAGAAGTTCAAAATACTCTTATGTCTTGTTCGTGAAAATAACACTAAAATAGTTCAATTTTGCAGTTAATGTTTACCTGTCTGATATTATTGTTAATATTTTGGTGGGAGTACATTGAAATTTTATCCTATTCATCTTTTACGTAGTATTCCCCATCCGGTTACTCATTCCTGCCACCTGGCTGACAAAAATTTCTGGGGAGAACACTGGGAGAGGAAGTGAGAATTAATAATTTAATCTTGGTTTGGGTGGGTGGGAGGGAGGGTTCTTGGTGGTGTACTTGAATTGGGAGCGTGATTTTAGAGTGGGGGAGGAGGATTTACTGGTTGATTGATTTGTTGATTGAGGGTCATGGCTACTCGATCCACCGAGGGGCCCCCGAAGTTAGGTCGTAGGTGGCTATTGAGGAGCAAAGGTAATAGGTTATTGGTATCCTTGTTTGGGGTGGAGAGGAGAGGTGGAGGACGGTTTAGAAGTTTATTTATTGGTACTGGCGGGTGTGAATGAATAATGAGATTTTACTATATCCATAGTTGGTAGGCTGGGTAAGGAAAGGTTTAGATTAAGCACTGAGGCCAAACTCGAAGAGGACTTGCTTGTTATGCACACACTCAGTGGGTTTTGTCGGACCAGGTTTAGTTTGGATGGATCTCACCAGGACAAAATCTGAACCACAGACCTCACTGAGGGCTAGACAAAATTTGCTTTCTTCTTTCTTCTTGAGTGCTGATGTGGGCCCTGCCTACTGGTGGCCACTGGTGGTAGCTTGCAGGGTAGGGCTGGCTGGCAAGTGATCAGGGAGCGTGCAGGCCATGCTGGGTTGGTGGGCAAGCGAGCGGGGTGCTTGCGGTTAGTATGGTGAGTGCTCGCTTGATCGCACCTGGCGGCTGGTGGTGGTACTAGTGTACTGGCAACTTGAAATCTTGACAGCGAGTGTAGCTAGGTCTTGGGCGACTGTGCTTGCCTTGACAAGTAACGAGGTGCTCGTGTCAAGCGCTGGGTGCATACCCCCCATTTATCTTGTTTTGGGTGGATAAATTTGTCCAATTATGTTTTGGCCCTTAACTTAAAATATCCTGTTTTGTTTCTTTCAGATGTAAGTTGCAGATTAGCCACAATGCATAGTTTGAAAATCTCTGATCTAGTACAAACCATTCACCAGTTAACCAACTGATTTAAATAGTAATAATGACAAGAGATATAGGTCTAACACACAACCGTCCACCAGTTAAACAACGGCTTTAAGTAGTAATTACAGTAGATGTAGTTCTGACACATAACTGTCCACAAGTTAACCTAGTCCTTTAAATATTTTATGGAATTGTTGAGTCTCCTGTGAAAATTGTATGTATTTTCTTTGTATTAACTTACAGGAGCATGCAGCTCTGATGAGGAGAAGAAAGATCATGAATCAAGTGATAGACTTCAGAATGTAGCAGAAGGAATGACCAACCCTGGGCAAGAACAGCTTCAGAGCAGTGATAATGGATCTCGGGCAGCACATTCTTTTGAGGATCATGGCTCATGGCAGGGGCAGGACAACTCCCCTCCTGCTGTCAGTAGTGGCAGACCATCCTCTCCGTACTCCCCAACTCGAGCTACAGACACCCCTTCAGCAACTCCAGTATTACCTGTTCAGCCACAGTATCGGCCACAACCACAGTTAATTCAGGCTCCTCTGGCTATGTCAATGACTACCCCTCCTCCTCCAATATTGTCACAACAGCCTGTACAACAGTTTGTATCATATACAGCCCCACCTCCACCAATTCTAAGTCTTCCACCCCCAGCAGTACCAGGTCCATCACTTCCACCCCCTACTGCTTTACCAAGTCCTTTACCAGCCCCTTCAATCCCACCTCCAGCTGCTATTGCTACTCCCTCGATTCCTCCTCCAACAGCATTGCAAGCATCTTCAATCACACATCCCCAACCTGGTGTGTGTCCCCCTGGAGCTTCCTTGGGTTTATTACACCCTCCTACAATTTTACCACATGCAGTACCAAGTGGTCTATCAACTAATACATCTAGTCTCTCATCTCAGCTACTGCACCCACCCCCTATAATTCAACAACACACACTCTCAACTACTCCTATTCTCACTGCTCAGTCAATTGGACCTGCCACTCTATCACACACTGTTCCTGCATTGTCGACAATCACTGTATCAGCCCCAGTTTTGCAGCCAAGTCTTTCTCTTCCTCTGCTGTCAGCTCCTGTTGTGCCATCTCTCTTAGGACACCATATTCCCCCTCCAAGTGTTTCCCTTCCTGTTGCTGTCCCTGCCACCGCCGACCTTGCTGCGCTGACTGGGACAGGAGGTAACTAGGCTTAACTGTTAGTTAGAACTCATTGCTCTTAATATAACAAAAAACATGAAGGTGGCAGCCATTGTTTAATTGGCCACAGAATGTTGACTGGAGTTTCCTAGTCTCTCCAGAAGCACCCGTTGCGGATTCCACTGGCGAAGAGGCGACGACCCAAATGGCACGCGTGGTTGCACAATGTGGTGATGATATTGAGGAGATCATCAAAATCAGAAACCCGGATGACCAGGCTCTGTGGTAAGTAAATGAACTGAAATATTTTGCATTGATCATAATAAGAATTGCAAAGGAGACACTTTTTCAATACTTGTACAACAAACTCCCGATTATCCGGGTGCGGGTTATCCGTGCACCCCCGAGTTTTATTGTATTATTATGTTTTATTTTGTTTCCTTTATTTTTGCCACGGCATTTTGAATAGTGCGAACTGCACGCTTGAAATTCAAGCACACACTTTACTGCAAGTGTGCTGGAGGCATGCTTTGTTTGAGAACTGAACTCTAAACAATGCACCGTATAGCAGTTCTTTGTTGGTGTTCTGTGATAGCAGTCATGGCAACGAAGCGAAAGAGTGGTTTTACCTTTAAAACAAAAGCTTGAATTAATTGAAAAGCGTGAGAAAGAATCAGTTAAGAAATTGGCAAATGATTATGTGATTAGCATTTTGTAAACTCCTGTATCGGTACCTCAAGTATTTTACCAACAATGGATGTTGTAAGTAATTTTTATATTAGCCTACTTTATTGATACAAGTGGTTATTGAATGTGTTAATTGTTTGACATGATTGCATTTTCAAACGGTATTGTATGTTCTGTATTATTAAAAGTTCCTTTTTTTCCCACCGGGCGAGTTGGCCGTGCGGTTAGGGGCACACGGCTGTGAGCTTGCATCCGGGAGATAGTGGGTTCGAATCCCACTGTCGGCAGCCCCTGAAGATGGTTTTCCGTGGTTTCCCATTTTCACACCAGGCAAATGTTGGGACTGTACATTAATTAAGGCTACGGCCGCTTCCTTCCAACTCCTAGACCTTTCCTATCCCATCGTCGCCATAAGACCTATCTGTGTCGGTGCGACGTAAAGCCACTAGCAAAAAAAAAAAAAAAAAAGTGTTTTTCATTAAAATGCATAAAATTGTATTATTTGTGTTTTCAGTTATCCATATGAATTTCTCTTGTGATTAGCCTGGATAGTAGAGAGTTTGTTGTATTGAATTGCTTTCCAGCTGTTCCAGGGTTGCCATGCGTCCAGTTTTTATCGGACATGCCCTCTTTATAAGGGCATGTCGGGTGGTTTCAGAAAATGGTTAATTGTCCAGAGTTTTTTTTCTCCCTATAAAGTTAATTATCATTAATATCATAGATTCATCATCATCATCATCATTTCTTCGCTCCAGCAAGCCGGGTGCGGTTGTGTACTAGCCGTCTCCAGTTTGTTCTATCCGTCCACAGATCCTGCTCATATATGCGACACCAGTTCACATCTCTAATTTCAAGGTCCTTCATTATCTGTTTTTCCCAAATATCATGAGGTCTTCTTCTTGATCTCTTCCCAGGAACATTGTGGTCAAATTATGCACAAGGAGTCCTGTGAGGGTTCATTCTTTTCATGTGACCATACCATTGCAATCTCTTCACTTCTAGAGTCTCCAGGAAGCTTCTTTCCAATCCAAGCTGTTGTCGGATATCCACATTCCTTATTTTATCCATTTTTGTGTTTTGTAGACAAGAACAGAGAAACTTCATTTCTGTTGCCTGAAGACGACTCTTTGTTGGTCCAGTAAGTGTTGCTACTTCCAGGCCATACGTCAATATAGGTACTAGATATATTTTATACAAGCTGATCTTGGAAACTAACGGAAATATTTCATCCCAAAGTATTTGACGTACAGCGTGATAGAATTTGGAAGCTTTCTGTATTGTTACTGATCTCTTGATGTATGGTATTGTCTGATGACAGAACACTACCTAAATACTGGAAGTTGTCTACAATATCCATCTCCTCATCTCCAATTCTTAGATGAACAGTTGGAGCCAACTGTCTTAGTTTTGCTGATTTTGAGACCTATGGTTGTAAAGGCTTTATGCCAGAGATCTAGTCTGGTTTGTACTTCCGCTTCTGTCTCACCCCATACCATTACATCATCAGCAAAAACCAGGGCATTAGTTGTTCGATCCTTTCTCTTAACCACTTTTAAAACTTCATCCATTATGATTATGAAGAGAAGTGGTGAAAGACAACTACCTTGCTGGACTCCACTCGTTATTTAAAACCAACCTGACCTTCTATCCTGGACCTGGACACAACACTTGGTTTCATCATATAATCGTTGTACTCGTGATATGACGTCATCGGGCACTTTCGTGTGTCTCAAACATGCCTGCGTGGTACATGGTCTTATGCTTTCTCGATGTCCAGAAAAACTGTTATAAGTGTTTTACCTTTCTCCCATTACTTCTCATAGAGCATTCTGGTGGCAAAAATGAGGTCTACTATCACCTTTTTTAAACAATGGGATGATGACTCCTTGCTTCTAGTCATTGGGTATTACATTCTCTTTCCAGATTCTATTTAGTACTCTGTACATCCACTGTTACCTCTCCTAGTGCTTTGATCATCTCAACACTTAATTCATCTGATCCAGTTGATGTGTTGTTTTTCAGCTTAGATATTGCTGTCTCCACTTCCAACCATGTCAGATTTGTGGTATTTGTGCTGCCAAAATCAAAAGGTTCGTCGTCTAGTGGGGTGACATTTTCATAACAGTTCAGCAAAGTTTTAAAGTGCCTTTGGAACTCTGTAATATTTTGGTCTTACCCCTAGTCACCTCACCATCAGGAAGTTCTACAGGTTGGATAGATTCATTTTAAGTTCTTCTATTCTTAACAATACTGCATAACAGTTTTTTTATTTCCATCCTGTGTTATTTTGGTAGCCAGATCTTCCTTGCATTTCTGCTTTTCAGCTACAACCAACTGTTTGACCTGTAATTTTTTCTTTCTGTAAAGTGACAGCTTCTCCTCTATTTCGTGTTGATCTCCCCGCGTTCTTGCTTGATATAAGGATCTTCTTGCACAGTTTCTGTCATTGAAAGCCTTTTTAATATCATCATTCCGCCAGGCAGTTTCTTTAGGTTTCCTTATTTGACTCTGTCGTCCACATACTTTTTCTGCTGTACCAACCACAACCTTCTTTAGAGTATCCCATTCTTCATCTACCAATTTCAGTTCTTCTCTTGGCAACAACCTGCGGACACCTTCCCTGAATTTTTCCTTTACACTTGGCTCGGTTAGTCGCCAAGTTTTTATTTTTGGGACTCTTTTGTTACAGACTTTGGGAGGTCTTTCCTCTGCAATAATTGCAACCAACAGTCTATGGTCTCCACCAAGGTCTTCACGTGGAATGACCTTAACATCATTGACATTTTTCCATACATTTTGGTCTATCAGAATATAATCTATTACTGTGCCTATTTTATCATCCCAGCTATATCTTGTGACTTTATGGGAGTCCCTTTTCTTGAACAAAGTGTTACTCACTATCAGGTTGTTTCTCATGCATAGATCTAGCATATATTCTCCCACTTCGTTTCTGTTTTCCATTCCATGAGGGCCCAGTATGGATTCATAGCCTGTTCGTTGTGAGCCAACTTGTGAATTAAAATCACCCATTACAATTAGATTGCCATACTCAGTGTGTTCTTCCAAGTTATTAAGGAAGTTGGCCTTTTCCTCTTTTGAGCATCCTTACCTGTGGAGCATAGACTTGGATCACATTGTACTTTTTCCCTCCTAAGTTCACAGATAACTTAATTATCCTTTCACTAACATACTCAACTTCACTACAAGCATCTATGTCTTTATGTATTAAAAATCCTACTCCATTCTTAGACTCTACTTCATTTCCAGGGCTGAGTGGCTCAGACGGTTGAGGCGCTGGCCTTCTGACCCCAACTTGGCAGGTTCGATCCTGGCTCAGTCCGGTGGTATTTGAAGGTGCTCAAATACGTCAGCCTCGTGTCGGTAGATTTACTGGCACGTAAAAGAACTCCTGAGGGACTAAATTCCGGCACCTTGGCGTCTCCGAAAACCGTAAAAGAGTAGTTAGTGGGATGTAAAGCAAATAGCATTATTATTATTATTATTATTATTATTATTATTATTATTATTATTATTATTATTATTATTATTACTTCATTTCCAGACCAGTAGAGACTATAATCCAATCTGATATTCATTTTCCCAGTTTTCTTCCACTTTGTTTCACTTAGGCCCAAGATCAGAAGTTTCCTTCTTTCCATGAGGTCGACCAGCTCTTCAGTTTTGTTTGTCATTGTCAGGATATTTAATGTTCCCACTCTGATACTTTGTCTTCGTTTGGTTTGGGTAGCTGGTATAACATCGGGCTGAAGATTATTGCATGATATGTGTTAAATAAAGAAGGATTCTATGTGCAATCACACGTGGAAATGGGCAAACACATTAAAACAATTCAAGCAATATTAACAGACTTCTTCATAAAACAGGGTAGCAGTTTTGAAGGTGAAGTAACTGCAGAAGAACAAACTTTTGCTTTTCGCACTGTTAAATACCACAGTAGTTACAACATAATAGCATGTACATCAGGCTTACTAAAAAGTTCCCAGATTCTGAATTTACAAGGAAGTTCAGTTTTTGGAAGTTAAGAACTTCGCTACTAGCAATATATCACAGTTTCTATAGGCTATATGTATTAGTGTTATTTAAAATTAACTTAGTTGTCGCTGTGATCCATGGTGCTGACAGCTGTCGTTTTTTTTTTTTTTTTTTTGCTTATAAGAATATGGCAACCCTAAAGTTGTGTCCTAAATTAATGTTTATATTCTTAGTACATAAACAGAGAAACTATTAAAGACAGCCTGATGGTACTGTTTGTGTTTGAACCTATATTGATACCGAGTGTGTGCAAGCACATTTAGCCATTCTGCTGCTTGCTGGAGTCATTACAATAATAGGCCAAATGGCTGAGGTGAGTAAGTTTCCTTACGAGCAACTAGAGGAGATAGATTATCTTGGATGAGTAGGCCTTCATCAGTCGCCTTGATAAAGAATACTGCAGTGTTTTTGAAGTCGGCAGCATGTACATAAAACAGTATGGTCCGATAGGGAAAAAGAACTTGCTAGTTATTTTACAGACTGTGGAAGCTTCACATCCAAGAATTTTTATTCATCTTGTCTTGCTGCTAGAAAAATAAATCTGCTTTAATGTACTGTGCATAATAATGTGCGAATTACTATCTCCTCAGAATGTGTAAATGGAACCACCTTATGTATGTGTATGTTTATATGTTCATAATTTCATACATGTTTTTCTGGTGGCTTTTAAGGTTTTTACATGACAAGCAGAGTACGGCATATATTCAGTTCCGCTGCTTAGTGGACAGGTTCCGATCTGAAATGGAAAAGGAAGGCAATGAATTATCTTCAGTGAAAGTGAAGGAAGAAAAAGATGAGGCTGGTGTAAAGCAAGAAAAATCTGATGATGATAGTCATTTGATGAATGATATATTCAGTGGGGGCCGGGAACAAAAATTTGACAAAACTGCTGAAATTAAATTAAAGAGAGAAGGCAAGTTGGAGCATGGAGATGATGAAAACTCCCGACATAGTGAAGGTGAGTCTTGGAAATTTGAGAATGATGTTATTAGCAGTATATCACAGTTACTATACATGTACATACTAGAGTAACATTTATCTGAAATTTGGACCTTTGGTCAGATTGGAGATTTTTGTAAAACATGATTGTAGAACATACTGCAGTTTACTTAACTATGTTATTGTTCAGTCTAATGGAAATTAGTCAATTTTTATCTCCAAACTTAGAATTAATTTGTAACAGGTTGTTTGTTTTTTGAGATTTTTTTAGATTTATCATTACAGATGTTATAACAGAACTAAAATCATAATATAATTAATGGAAAGGAACAAGGAGACTAGTAAACACACACACAGAGGAATATGAAAAGTAATACGCTGTAGGATGTTAGCTGTGCAATTTGCCCCTGTAGCTGTTAACTTGCATTTGGGAGACAGTGAGTTCGAATCCCACTATTGGTAGTCCTGAAGAAAAATATATTTCTGGGTTGGTGCAGTTTTAGAAAGCTAGCAAAAAGAAAAGAAAAAAACCCATCATAATGAAAGATCGGAATGAGAAGTGGAAGCAACAGAAAGAGTGGGCAAACAGGAGAACACAAAATGATAAAAGACAATCTCCATCTCCATAATTTTATACACTACTGTATTCACTTACAGTACATATTTAAGTTCTCTTCTTATCAGTGCCAGTTGTTCCATATATCTTCCTGGCCCCTGTCAAGCTCATTTTGCTTGGCTTCATCAGGAAGGCAAGTCAACTCCAATTGTGGGGTCATCTTGACAGATTTTTAGTCTTGATGAGAGAAGTGTACAAACACAAATTAAAAAAAAAAAAAAAAAAAAAAAGCGGGGGTAGGTGTGAAGGCACAAGAAGATCAAGTGGTGAGAGTACTAGGAACAAACAAGTGACAGATGAAGTCATATACAGTAAAACCTTGTTAAGATTTTTCTGCAGGGGACAATAAAAAAGAACATGTTGCAATCTATGTAAATAACAATAATAATACTAATAATAATTAATAACCATTACAATATGAATAAAATAAAATACTTAATCGCCTCACTCTTGGGCATCATTTGTAATTTAATTCAAAATATGTGAATAACTTACTAAAAGAAATTAATAAAAATAATTAATCAAAATGTCCATAGTATAAGTGCCAGAGTTGACCAGAATGGATCCCTCGAATTTTGGTAGAACATGATATTTCTCTCTCTCCCAGGGTGTGTACATAAAGCTGCGTACGGGTTCATCTGCTTCAGGCCTTACCTAACCCTTTCCAACCTGAGATTTTTTCTTTGAATTGTGATTTTTTTTTCTTATTTCAGTGTACATAATTTTGAGCCTAGATTTCAGGTTTAAAAAAATATATTTTCTTTGCCATTCTCATGATAAACCACCTGCACAATCATGCTAGTTAGGGTTTGAGTAAATTTCTTTACTGAATAACATGTTGAGCATATGGAATTCTGTAATTGGATGATTTTATTTACAGTGAATCAAATATATGAAGTAAAATAGGTTACAAAAGATCAATATAGGACATAAACACAGAGTATTTTTTTTAAAGTAGTCTTCGGTTCAGTGCCAGTTGGGGACTCAGTGATTGGAATTATTATCAGTAGAATTCTTCTTTCTTGCATGTTCTTCCTCTTCATCAATATCGCCACCATTCTGTGTGGTAGTATTGAAATAAATAGCTAATGCGGACTCACAGTCCCGCGCAACTATTCAATCAATCAATACTGATCTGCATTTAGGGCAGTCGCCCAGGTGGCAGATTCCCTATCTATTATTTTCCTAGCCTTTTCTTAAATGATTTCAATGACATTGGAAATTTATTGAACATCTCCCTTGGTAAGTTATTCCAATCCCTAACTCCCCTTCCCATAAATGAATATTTGCCCCAATTTGTCCTCTTGTATTCCAACTTTATCTTCATATTGTGATCTTTCCTACTTTTAAAGACGTCACTCAAACTTATTCGTCTACTAATGTCATTCCACGCCATTTCTCTGCTGACAGCTCGGAACATACCACTCGTGATATAGATGTTGTTTCCCATAGGGAACCTGAAATATTTGTCCCAAATGAGTAAATTTATAATACCAGATGAGAATCATCAGAATCATTGCCTGTGTGTGAAGATACAGGTTCAGGTACCCTGTCATCATCATCATCATCATTATTACCATCTTCACTGAATAAGTCCTCATAATCAGATGCATGAGTTAACTTTGCTATTTCTGCATGTGATATCCCTAAAATTCATATAAATGTCTTTTGTATTCACATAAGTATACTAATGCATAAATAGAGAAATCTTCCCAGAGTACTAATGATCATTTTTGAGGTTAGAAGCACACCATTACTCAAACTCTAAACCGCAACATCGTGCTAGTTACATTTTGACAGTTTATTATAACCGCTAGGTTCAAAAGGTAGCATTGTTGAGGATACGTATATCTTCTATGATGATTCTAGGATGTTTTAAAATGATTTGCAAAGAATTCAATATGTTAAAGATAATAAAAGGGGTGACTTACCTTGAGGCCGCATGGTATGTTTTGTTTACGAAAATTTAAACACATATGCTTCCTCCTTTTGGCCAACTATCGAAATAAAAACAACTGCCTTATGAAGTGCGGAACCTGCATGATCATTGCAGTCCGGTGTGACTCACGGAAACGGGCTAGTTTTCTTTTTATGAAATAAAACCCCAACCCACACGATCTTGCAGTCCGGGGGGAAGGGCTAACCTTCTGAAAACGACTAAATGGGTAGGAACTGCACCTAGGTTCATCAATAATTCCACTGATTCTAAAATTACTAACTATATTATAAATAACATCTGTGCATGGGCACCTTATCAACACACCAAAATATACATAAAATACACTCACAAATTACCACTGGAAGACTCAGTACTTACAACAACAACAACAACAACAAAAACAGTGGGAAACCCAAAGCGAAGACCAAGCTACCATTTGCAGCCCATTTAAAGTTCATTAGAGAGAGAGAGAGAGAGAGAGAGAGAGAGTGTGTGTGTGTGTGTGTGTGTGTGTGCGCGCGCGCGCATGCGCGCGCCCTTCACTGTCTCTGTGTATCAACACAACTTGCATATTCTCATTATTGGCACTTGTTATATCACACAGATACTGTACCTTATAATAGCGTGTTCACTGACTAACACTTGGTTTAAAGATAGATTCACTCGAGGAAGCGCACGCTTGCTGTTCCCGAACATAAATTATGCAAAGTGCAACCCGATGAAGATAAAAACAGGAAAGATAATCAAAACCCATAAATAGCACCAAATTAGCACAAGAAGCAAAATACTTACCATCGAACAGCAGCAGCAGCATTAAATATACTAGCGTGGAGGGCACAAAACATAAAGGAAAAGGGCAGGATCATAACTAGCTACTTGAGGTGTTGCCAGGTCAACATTACTAACTACTAAATGAAAGCAAGATTAAATTTCAGTAAATTGAACTTTACTTAAAAATTAGGAAAATTTAAAAAAAATTTATGAATGAAAACTGAAGAACAAATAATTGAACTCTAAATAACCTCTTTCAATTATGAAGAAAAATAAATTTTTAAAGCAATAACTATGAGTGCGCACTCGGATAACAACGTAATTTTTATATAGTAATAAATAAGTAAATAGAAGAACATATACCCCATAAAAGGAAAAAATTCTTATTATTCAATTCATTAAAATAAGAGATAAATGTCTATTTTCTTAAAATATTTAAAATCGTGAAAACACACTCAGATTACATACTACAGCTTGCATTACTCAAAAAATGACAAAGTTTAGAAAATTAATTACACCAGTGACCAGTGTTTTTGTAAGTGGGTGTACTACAGTAAATCACACTAAACTGAAATTTGTTTCCAGACCCTGTACACAATAATTTCAATCATCCCAGAAACACGGAATCACACCGAATATTAAAGGCAACGATAGCCAACCAAATATTCCACACATAAATAATAAAAGAACACAAAAGATAATAGCATGAACCCGAATAAAAATATGTCTCAAATAATTTACAAATTACGAAGGGAAACACAATTAAAATTCCACAGAAAAACAGAACAAAGGTCCACACGAAGGATGCAGCTTCCTAAAACCAACCCAACATCCGACTTAAAAAACAACAGGCAAAGCCCACACAATATTAGCGTTGCCGGAGAGAAGATAAAATCATGACAAGCAATAATGAAAGAAAGAAAACACGGGCGCGAATTGCCTGAGGAGGGCAAGTAACTATCATCAAGAAATGGGGGGAAACTAATTTCAGTTTCCTACAACCAGGATATTACAATAATATAATTGTAATATTTTGAATTTAACATTTCCTCCAACCAAATATTAATAGAAGATTCAAATGCCGGTTATTAAATTTTAATTTTAGGAGGCTGTGGTAAACGGTAATGGCCGAATAAGACCGGAAATGAACCATCTCATTAAGTAATTAAACAATGATCCATTACAAAAACAATACTAGCACACAACGTCTTTCAAAACATTGATAACAGTGCAATAGATACCACAAATATGAATGAAGAAAAGTAGAAGGAAATCCACCAACTAAATTAATAATAATAATAATAATAATAATAATAATAATAATAACTTATGAAACAGACAAAGGTATCACAACGATAATCTCAATTGAAATTAAAGGAATGGAATAATTTGCCCGTCAGCAGCGCATATACCATGTTCCAGAATTACTCCATAATTAATGATTTGGATATAGAATTTTACAAAAATTTAGTTAGGTTACATTTTAATATTTAGAAGATACAATTTATATAATTAAAATGTCCGATGCAGAAGAAATTCTAGCTTAATTTAATGAATAAACGGTGGCCGACATGTCCATAAACTATAGGCCTAATTTCAATTACAGTTGCGGAGTAGACACGAAATAATATTAGCAGCGTTGCCGAATTTTTTTAAAAATTATAGATGTCACAGATAGTTTGTTACACACATTCTTCTTCTCCAAATAATCCAGCAGTAGAACAGTTTTGAAACAATTTACTTTTGCTTACATCCTTGGGTGTCCAATTTAATATACGGTAATCCAATAGGTTACGTTCTAGGGCATTTTGGAATGAATTGCCCTCCTTCAGATATTCCGGTCACACAAATACTAAAAAACTGTAAATATGAAACACATTAAAACATAATTACGCTACAACTAGGGCAAATGCCTTAATTCGCGTGGCTGTTAGCCTGGATTATCAGACTCCACTCCAACAACTTTTACAGGACAGCTTTTTCCAATGCGTCAGTCATGGCGGTCAGCCGGCATCAGACTGGCGTGTAGGCAAGCAAGCCGCGCATCGCTCAGTTCAAAGTAGAAGTGCGCTTGCGCGCTCGAATCAACTAGCTTATTGAGCGAATCAGAAAAATCGAAGGACCGACGTAACAATGGCAAAATATGCATTTTAGATAGACATAGTTCAGGCACATAAATTAACGGCAATTCAAACAATGGCCGAGAATGGTAGATAAAGACCCCAAACACAAATACATATGTCCAATAAATGAATGAATGATTGATAAATAAATGATTCGATTTACCATCTCTGTTTTGTATCCATTGACTAGTGCTAGTTCTTTTATGAAATTTAGTTCCTTCGTTAAATTCCAATGTAAAATCTGCTCATCAAATCAAGACTAGTTCGAGGAAACTACCAATAGTTGCATTTTACCATCTACAACTAATAGATTACAGAAGCATGCCTCAAATCAATACATGAAGCAGAATATTTCCAACGCATTTAAGATTTTAAGCTTTAAACACTATTGAGTTTTAACAGAATTTACGACTCAAATTTTAATACAATAAATCAACTAACAATTGTTTTAAAAAAACAAAGAACTTGAGAATTTTAGCCAAATCTCATTATTGTGAAGATATTACTGTGTTTTGGACGTCATTGTTATTAGAATCAACGAATATCCCAATTTTGGCACTGTCATTTAAATAGTTAAACTGTCCATTGTGTTTACAAATGCCTATGTTTACCTATTTTATCACTTAGTTTTTAGAATCATAATTAAGTACAAATTAGTTATAAGCAAATTAACAATGACAGGTCTTAACCTTGAGATAATTTACAAAGGCTGAGGATGCTTGAAACCAAGCGAAACATGTCCCTTTTATTGTAGTGTTGTAGCAATGTGAATTTCTAACAACACAAAATCAATTGTATTCAAAAGGTGGAGTAGAAAAATAAAAAATACAAATTTGTATGCAAATTATACAAGGTGAGTTACGTATAACCTATGATTTAAGGATTTTTTCTTATATACAAATCTGATTTCTTCTCTTATCCAAATTTTATTAGTTTTATTGTGAGTTTTAATGGTTTGAGGTGAAAAACGATGTTTCTTTATATTGCCTCTCAAGAAATTAGGTGTTAAATCCAGCGAGATACATTGTTTAAGGAATTCAATATCTTTTCCCAATTTGGCTATCTTTATTCTTAAGCTTAAGTACAGAAAAGCTTTTTGTTTTGCTTGGTAGGGTGTATCATTAAGAGATATAAACTTCATGTTGAATGGTCCATATTGAACTGTGATTACATATAAAATTAAAAGTTTAGTTTAACAATTCCAACTTTTCAATACAAAATTTTTGTAATGCGGGTTACATGATGATGACCTTGACATTAGGTCGAAACTAGTTCCAAATGTTTCGTTTACAAAAAATTTGTATTGAAAAGGTGGAACTGTTAAACTAAATTTTTTATTTTATATGTAATACACTTCACTACACAACGGGGACTGGATATATGTGTCGTTTCCATTATCATTTCATCCTCGTTACGATGCATAGGTCGCCTACGGGTATCAAATCAAAAGACCTGAACCTGGCGAGCCGAACATGTTTTCGGACATTCCTGGCACTCAAAGCCAATACACAGTTTCATTTTTTTTCATACTGTACCACTCAACAAAATAAATTTCTAACTTCTGAATGGAATGCGAAATACACGCACTAATAGGCTCACTGTGTTATTCAGCAATCTCGCTGCTAACCGGCAAGCAAACTGAACATCCCTGTGGCCAACGACTTGCTCCCCGAAAGTGCAACTTATCCTCTGAAGTTCAGGAATTTAAGGCCCCTTTCCGTGATCACACAACTGTGGCCATGTTTCTTATCCAAGTTCGAAATCGCATTCGTTTCACAAGGGATGACAAATAACATTTTCAGGGCTAGGAAAAATGTGATCGTACTAAGCGGTAATAACGAAAATTTGTGACTTGATACGAGAGGTATTTTTATGGTTCATGTTTGTAAGTTACTTTAGTCACGTTCTAGTTCGTGAACCATGGGCAATGGCTGAGTGGCCTATTAAGTGGTCCTGAGAGTCGGGATACCAGTTGCTATGGAATGGAAGTGGGCTTCTCAGACATATTCTGAGTCATGGCCCTCCTTGTGCTCAGACGGCTAGGACTATACAATTCACCGGTGGTCCATAACCCGTTAGAGGAGAGATCCTCACTTGGACTATGTGCAAGTAGGGTAGCATCCTGCTTCGTGAATTTACCGAGCTCAGAACATTTTAAGATGTGGATGTGCTAGGAGTAAGTGATATTCGGGTAAGGGGAGATAACGAGGAAGAGATAGAGTATAAAGTGAACTTGACGGATGTTAGAAAGGGAAGGGCAGAGTCTGGGGTAGGGCTCTTTATCAGGAATACCATTGCACGCAACATAGTTTCTGTTAGGCACGTAAATGAGCGAATGATGTGGGTAGATTTGTTAGTTGGAGGAATTAGGACAAGAATTGTGTCTGTGTATTCACCATGTGAGGGTGCAGATGAGGATGAAATTGACAAGTTTTATGAAGCATTGAGTGACATGGTGGTCAGGATCAACAGCAAGGATAGAATAGTGCTAAAGGGCGATTTCAATGCGAGAGTTGGGAATAGAATTGAAGGATACGAAAGGGTGATTGGTAAATGTGGGGAAGATATGGAAGCTAATGGGAATGGGAAGCATTTGCTGGACTTCTGTGCTAGTATGGGTTTAGCAGTTACGAATACATTCTTCAAGCATAAGGCTATTCACCGCTACACATGGGAGGCTAGGGGTACCAGATCCATAATAGACTATATCTTGACAGACTTCGAATTCAGGAAATCTGTAAGGAATGTACGAGTTTTCCGCGGATTTTTCGATGATACAGACCACTCTCTGATCTGTAGTGAACTAAGTGGCCTAGGGTAGAGAAAGTGAAATCTGTCTGCAAACGAACAAGGGTAGAAAATCTCCAGGACGAGGAAATTAGACAGAAGTA
Source organism: Anabrus simplex (assembly GCF_040414725.1). Lineage (NCBI taxonomy): Eukaryota > Metazoa > Arthropoda > Insecta > Orthoptera > Tettigoniidae > Anabrus > Anabrus simplex. The sequence continues at coordinate 1,639,010,529 of NC_090265.1, read as the reverse complement.
CATGGATATGATTAGTGAGGAGTTCTGAACAGTAGACAGTAAGTAGGTTCAGGATATAGAAAGTGAATGGTTGGCATACAGGGATGCTGTAGTAGAAACAGCAAGGGAATGCGTAGGAACAACTGTGTGTAAAGATGGGAAAAGGCGAACATCTTGGTGGAAGTGAGAGCAGCCTGTAAACGTAAAAAGAAGGCTTATCAGAAATGGCTCCAAACAAGGGCCGAGGCAGACAGGAATTTATTACGTAGATGAAAGAAACACAGCGAAACAAATAGTTGTTGAATCCAAAAGGAAGTCACGTGAAGATTTTAGTAATAACCTGGAAAGGCTAGGTCAAGCAGCAGGGAAACCTTTCTGGACAGTAATAAAGAATCTTAGGAAGAGAGGGAAAAAGGAAATGAACAGTGTTTTGAGTAATTCAGGTGAACTCATAATAGATCCCAGGGAATCACTGGAGAGGTGGAGGGAATATTTTGAACATCTTCTCAATGTAAAACGGAATAAATCATTCTGGTGGTGTTGCAAACAGCCAAGCTCATGGGGAGGAGGAAAATGATGTTGGTGAAATTATGCTTGAGGAAGTGGAAAGGATGGTAAATAAACTCTGTTGTCATAAGGAAAAACGAATAGATGAAATTAGACCTGAAATGACCGAGCTCGATAGCTGCAGTCGCTTAAGTGCGGCCAGTATCCAGTATTCGGGAGATAGTAGGTTCGAACCCCACTGTCGGCAGCCCTGAAAATGGTTTTCCGTGGTTTCCCATTTTCACACCAGGCAAATGCTGGGGCTGTACCTTAATTAAGGCCACGGCCACTTTCTTCCCAGTCCTAGCCCTTTCCTGTCCCATCGTCGCCATAAGACATATCTTTGTCGGTGCAAGGTAAAGCCAATAGCAAAAAAAAAAAAAAAAAAAGAAGACCTGAAATGGTGAAGTATAGTGGGAAGGCAGGGATGAAATGGCTTCATAGAATAGTAAGATTAGCATGGAGTGTTGGTAAGGTACCTTCAGATTGGACAAAAGCAGTAATTACACCTATCTATAAGCAGGGGAACAGGAAGGATTGCAACAACTATCGAGGTATCTCATTGATTAGTATACCAGGCAAAGTATTCACTGGCATCTTGGAAGGGAGGGTGCGATCAGTGGTTGAGAGGAAGTTGGATGAAAACCAGTGTGGTTTCAGACCACAGAGAGGCTGTCAGGATCAGATTTTCAGTATGCCCCAGGTAATTGAAAAATGCTACGAGAGGAATAGGCAGTTGTGTTTATGTTTCGTAGATCTAGAGAAAGCATATGACAGGGTACCGAGGGAAAAGATGTTCACTATACTGGGGGACTATGGAATTAAAGGTAGATTATTAAAATCAATCAAAGGCATTTATGTTGATAATTGGGCTTCAGTGAGAATTGATGGTAGAATGAGTTCTTGGTTCAGGTTACTTACAGGAGTTAGACAAGGCTGTAATCTTTCACCTTTGCTGTTCGTAGTTTACATGGATCATCTGCTGAAAGGTATAAAATGGCAGGGAGGGATTCAGTTAGGTGGAAATGTAGTAAGCAGTTTGGCCTATGCTGACGACTTGGTCTTGATGGCAGACTGTGCCGAAAGCCTGCAGTCTAATATCTTGGAACTTGAAAATAGGTGCAATGAGTATGATATGAAAATTAGCCTCTCGAAGACTAAATTGATGTCAGTAGGTAAGGAATTCAACAGAATTGAATGTCAGATTGGTGATACAAAGCTAGAACAGGTCAATAATTTCAAGTATTTAGATTGTGTGTTCTCCCAGGATGGTAATATAGTAAGTGAGATTGAATCAAGGTGTAGTAAAGCAGTATTCTGTAAGAAGGAAGTCAGCTCACAGACGAAACTCTTTACATCGGTCTGTTTTCAGACCAACTTTGCTTTACGGGAGCGAAAGGCGGGTGGATTGCTGGTACACACAGGTGGGAACAATGGGAGGAGGGTACTCGGAATGAGGAAATAAAGGTTAATTTAGGAATGAACTCGATGGATGAAGCTTTACGCATAAGTCGGCTTTGGTGGTGGGGTCATGTGAGGCGAATGGAGGAGGATAGGTTACCCAGGAGAATAATGGACTCTGCCGTGGAGGGTAAGAGAAGTAGAGGGAGAGCAAGGCGACGATGGTTAGACTCGGTTTATAACGATTTAAAGATAAGAGGTATAGAACTAAATGAGGCCACAGCACTAATTGCGAATCGAGGATTATGGCGACGTTTAGTAAATTCACAGAGGCTTGCAGACTGAACGCTGAAAAGCATAACAGTCTATAATATAATGTATGTATTTATGTATTTAATACGATGAGAATCGGGACTTCGATTTTACGACGTGCTAAGCGGGAAAAAAAAAACCGTGTTAATGAGGAACGCACTAAAGAGGTTTCCGTGTGTGTAGAAAGTGTGATACATTAACACCAGATTCAACACAAGATAACTGAGCATGGGAAGTAGGGTCCACAGAAAGAGCAGAAAGACAGTTGTTTATCTCGTTTCTTTTGATTTTACGTTTACTACACACAGATGGTAAATCTGGTGTAGGGATAAAGCTGCTGGTTCTCACAATTGGGAAGCTGGTGTTAAGTCTTCATCGTGTAAGGTATTGCTTGATTTGTGTATAACTTCACTCCAAACACTGCCTACTTCCTCTTAAAATAATTATCTCTACCACTAGATAGATAAAACAAAGCTCTTCAGAAGAAAATGGTCAATACCATTGAAATAAATGTGCCTTTCCATAGGTTAATCATTCATTTTTCTATGTAGACTTTTTGGTGAAAGCGTTTTTACAACATCATTTCATTTCACTCTTATCATGGACAAATTTGATTCTTAAGTCTGACTGTGAAGGTGACAGTAGCAGATTATTCCAGTGTTAAGGTAAAACAATTTTTAGGTATCAAATACTGTACTGCAATAATCATCATCATCATCATCACCATCAGTGCCCCACTCCAGTCGTCCGGGTGTGGTTAACAAGCCTTCTCCACTCCTTTCTGTCCTTCCACTTTTCCTGCTCCATTACTTCAAAAAAAAAAAAAAAAAAAAAAAAAAAAAAAAAAAACCTAAGCAAAGTCATCTCCATACAGGCCATGAAGGCCCTGGGAGGGGTGGATGGTAAAGGCTTTCACTATCCATAACCTCGGCACTTGATGGGGTAGAGTGTTTAGCTCTATGCCCGGCCGCCTTTTTCCCCCAGGAATTAACCTGGTACTCATTTTTTGTGTAGGTTGAGTGAACCTCAGGGCCACGTTCACCTCCGGAAGTGGAAATCTTGTTAAATTTTACGACTTCCTGTAGGGATTTGAACCCATGTCCTTCCGGGCGAATTGAGCACGCCTTTACCGCCTCGGCCAGGCAGCTCCTCTCCATTACTTCCACCACGCCCAATCCAGGTTCTCTAATGTCCTTCCAGATCTGATTCATCCACCTTCTTCTCGGTCTTCCAACTGATCTCGTTCCCTTAACTTCTCTTTCTAATTCCCTTCTTGCTACCCGTTCCTTTCCCATTCTTTTTACATGTCCGAACCATCTTAGTCTTGCTTTCTGTATGTTCTGTACTGACGGTTCTAAATTGAGCTCTTCTCTGATTTTAATATTTTGGATTCAATCTCTTGTCTTTTTAACGGATGTAAAAATTTAATTTCTACTGCGTGGATCTTACTATCTTGTCTCTTATTAGTTACGAGCATTTCTAGTCTGTATGTTACAATTGGTATGAAATACTGTTTATATAATGTTAATTTCGTTCTCTTGGGCACTTTATCATCCCATAGAAGCTCTCTGACTAGATGATAAAATGGTGTACCCTTACTTAGTCTGTTATTAATTTCAGGGTTGATTTCATTACTTCCATTAATAAGCTACCCAGATGTGGAAACTGTTCTTCGTCTATGGCTTCTCTTTATGTCTTTTCCACAATGTATGGCTACAGTTTTCTTTTTACTAATTACCATTCATAACTCCTTCAGATTGTCATTCCATTTGTTCAGTCTTTTTTGTACTTCCTTTTCTCCCTTTTCGCAAATCACCACATCATCTGCAAATACCAAAGCATTTAATTCATCACTACTGATACTCTGTTTTACACGTTTTATGATTTCATCCATCAATATAATAAACAATAATGGCGACAGTGCACTTCCTTGCTTGAGACCTTTTTTGTGTAATGTTTCAGAGTCACCACTCCCCACTTGTGCACTGCTTTTACTCTCATGATGGATTTTTATCTTGTTAATTAATGATTTTGGTACATCACTTTTCTGTAGGCATTCCCATAAGTTTTCTCTTAACCACGCATTGTTGAGTGCCGTACACTGCACGCAGACTCCCCAACACCCTCTGTAACGAAGTGACGTCCATTAGACGCGCGTTACAGCTTCTGCTTTGTGCTTCTATCTAGCGAATAGTCCTTGAACTATTACAAATGTAATAAGATATATCTACAGACGTAGCATCGCTCTTTCATTTGTTGTGTAAATCTATCGAGTTTTTATCAATTACATATGATATATCGCATCTGAAAAACCAAGTTCTTTACCGGGCGAGTTGGCCGTGCGCGTAGAAGCGCGCGGCTGTGAGCTTGCATCCGGGAGATAGTAGGTTCGAATCCCACTATCGGCAGCCCTGAAGATGGTTTTCCGTGGTTTCCCATTTTCACACCAGGCAAATGCTGGGGCTGTACCTTAATTAAGGCCACGGCCGCTTCCTTCCAATTCCTAGGCCTTTCCTATCCCATCGTCGCCATAAGACCTATCTGTGTCGGTGCGACGTAAAGCCCCTAGCAAAAAAAAAACCAAGTTCTGATGTTATCATGGCAGCTAAAAGTTTTCTTGTGATCGTGAATTAACGATGTTTTACCAAATCATTATACGGAAAGTTTAGTTTCGTTAAACAAGGACTAGGATATAGAATTTGAGAGTGAAAGCCGTGATCGTGATATTGATGTAGTTTTTGATACATGGAAAAATATCGGCTGTAATGTTATTACAAGTGATAAATATCACAAGATTTATTGTATTGATTAGATGGACAAATTAATAAATTAACTTATTATTTCAATCAATGTGATGTTATTGGCGGTGGGTTTGTGCGAGAAGACGTGGATAATTACAGAGGGCAAAGGGAAATGTTTACGGCAGATTATGGGTCTCAGAATGCTGCAAAGAACTGCTTATATTTTGTGTTAAAAAATTAAGTTGTTTTTTAGTGTCGGCCTCCGGATCCCAAGATAGCGGGTTCAAACCCGGCAGAGATGGTCGGATTTTTGAAGGGCGGAAAAAAGTCGACTCTCCATGTTGTACGATATCGGCATGTAAAAGATCTCTGGTGATACATTTGGTATTTACCCGACAAAATTAATTAAATCTCAGCCATAGACGCCCAAGAGAGATCCGGTTTACTCTGTCTGCCATCTAGTGGACCTAGAGTAAAACGGAACGTCAAAATTGACGAGCAGACAGCCAGCCAGATGGCTTCAAATCGAAATGTCTGCAAACGGTGGGTGAGGCCGTACGATTATTATTATTATTATTATTATTATTATTATTATTATTATTATTATTATTATTATTATTATTATTATTAAGTTGTTTTTTTACTCTTGAGTTCGTAATGATGATAGTAGAATAGGCAGATATTAATGGTCAACATCACATGCCATCAAATGGTATGTTATTTCAGTTTCCATCGAGGGTAAATGGATGTGTACTAGTTACTGTGAGGAAATGGATGTAGTATTTGCATTGCGTATATTAATGAGCATAGTACAGATACCTGTATTGAGATCTTATTTCTAAAAAATCTGGGAACTAGCTACTCCTATATTTGGTTCAGCCATAACTCTTGTTTGATTTGAGAGCATCAGAAGATTCCTTCACTTTATTGACTTGAGGTAATTCCAGTAAACTATGCTAATAATATACGGAACATTTTGGTAAAATTAATTGAACCGCTTGTCATTTACACCCGATTAACTAAAAGCCTGCACTCATAGCATGCTTGGTGCTATACTACTCCCGCAGCACAGGGTAGCCAGGCAGTGAAAGTCGTCCCACGCTGAGAGGTTAACTGTATCGTAAGCTTTTTCCAAATCCAAAAATACGAAGATGATTTCTTTGTTCCTTTCCAGGTGTTTTTCAATTATCATTCGCACTGTAAATATCCAGTCTATTGTTGATCTATTTGGTCTAAAGCCATATTGTTCTGTGTTTCTATTATATCCCTCAGTCTTTTGTCTATGACTTTCTGCATTATCTTTAGCTCATGTGATAATAGGGTTATACCTCTATAATTTTCACATTTCTTCCTATTTCCTTTTTTGAACAATGGTACAATGCTTCCTTGTTGCCAGTCTTCCGGTATCCTTTCATCCTTCCATATGGCATTGAAGGCTCGGTATAACCAATGTTGTCCACTGCTTCCTGCTGCCTTAACACATTGCGGACCGGGTGCCGTTCGCCCCTGCACAGCCCTGTTCCCGGCCACTTTCTAACTACCTCTAAGCTGGAGTGCATGCATACAAATAAACTGTCAGAACTTCAATAGCTTTTGAAGGACTATTGTGTATTTTTTATTGGCCTTCCTGAATAGTTGTTGAAATGCACGGTATTTCTAGAAATCTATTTCGGCTCATAGTTTTTGGAAATATTGGTCTTTTTATTAGGGGATCGGTTGGCCAGTAATCTTTCAGATATGATTTCTTCACCTGCCGTATCAATATACACAGAGGATTATTTTTTTAATATCCCTGCTAGTGACATTAGTCCACTTTAGTGTTTTAGGGGATAAGTTATGAGAATGTGATTTCTGCTCATAGTGTAAGTTTGTCTTTTCAGCTACATACTGAAAAAATTCTTCACCAAACATAAGTCCTGCTACTTGTCCTATGTTTCCAGATTCATTAGGCTATACCTTTATACCAGGAGCACCTTCAAAATCCTCTAACCTAGGTTCACTGTTGTCCATAACCCAATCGTCAGAAAATACTGCATTATTTACAATATTTAGAATATTTACACCCGTAACACAAATATACGACTCGTTCTGTGCTACGTGAGTTCCACACCTTGCCTCGTCATCACTTGAAACATTTCCGTTAGAAGATATTTCATCGTCGAACTCTAACTTCGCCACTACAAATAAAGGCAAATATAATTATTTTTTTTTTGCTAGGGGCTTTACGTCGCACCGACACAGATAGGTCTTATGGCGACGATGGGATAGGAAAGGCCTAGGAGTTGGAAGGAAGCGGCCGTGACCTTAATTAAGGTACAGCCCCAGCATTTGCCTGGTGTAAAAATGGGAAACCACGGAAAACCATCTTCAGGGCTGCCGATAGTGGGATTCGAACCTACTATCTCCCGGATGCAAGCTCACAGCCGCGCGCCTCTACGCGCACGGCCAACTCGCCCGGTGGCAAATATAATAATATAACAATAATAAATACTCAACATCACTTAATATTCAGAGCCTGTGTCAGCACATAATTCGCGAATAATTTCATCTTTGTGTAAACACGTGCGATCGCTAGGCGCTGCCATCTTGCATGGCTCTTCGAACTTTGTAAACATGTTGTCAAGAAATGCAAAGAAAATCTACGATATGAAGAATACTCGAAAACAAATGCGACTATCGATTGTGTAGAACCAACAAAATTAAATTCTTTTCAAGGTCCACCTATTCAATACAATGACGTTTTATTGTGATTCACACTTCGTCCGGCTCCGTCTGTGTAACAACACGTTCACATGCTGCTCAAGGTTCAAATTGAAGTGGGAAGTCATCTCTAAATACATCGCGATCTTACATGATCAAAGTAAACTTCCCTGGAACCACCTAATATCTAAAGGAACAAATGTCATTCACATAGACAGCATACAACTGTAAAAATTCACCCGGATGCACACAGACTGAATTATGTAACGAACAGCCGGAATTTTAAGAATTTTATATCATACCAATTGTATCATAATTTTATCGTATTTCATGTATCACCACATTAATTGTATGTTATTTTATAATGTGTTAAAATGTGTTTTAGATGTTTTAGGAATGTATATCTTGTTTTAATTTGTACCCAAGGCTGATGATGGCACATAGATGCCGAAACTGGTACCATTTGACTATTTGACATGTGATTGAATCACAATAAAACGTCATTGTATTGAATAGGTGGACCTTGAAAAGAATTTAATTTTGTTGTAATCCCACTTCAATACGGAACCAATGAAATTCATAACTATAATGTGTAGAACCATACGTAACAGAGTTCTATCACCCTTGACCTCCAAATAGTTCCCGTATATCTCAAAAGATAGCACTAAAGTTTAGTCTGCTGGGTCTGCTGCTAACACGAGATAACTCGGGACCGGTCCGCAACGCTCGGCTAGGCAAACACGAGTTTTCTCGGGACCGGTCCGCAATGTGTTAATCATATTAGCATTGAATTCGTCTTTTCTACTTGCTTTACTGTTGGTCATTCATTGCTTTCACTGCCCTTTTTCTCCATCTATTACAGTATTTCCATTCTATCTATTATTTCCGTTTTCTTATCTCCTTCTTCCTCCGACCAGTAATCCTCATTATAAAGTGTTTCAAAATATTTTGCCATCACCTTCTGAAGACCCTTTTTGTCATGTAGTATGGATCCATCTTTTCTCTGTAATGCCTTGATTTATTCTTTTTGATTTTATTACTCTATAATAGTTTCTGATTTCCCCGACTATCATGCTCAATTTTGTTCGTAAACTCTCCCCCAACATTTCTCCTTTCGTTCCTTGATACTCCTCTTTACTTGTAGTTTCAATCTTTTGTATTCTACATGTAACCTTTCTATTTTATTCTCATCTCTCTGATACATTTTTTGCTTTTTCTTATCCATTTCCTTCTTCACCTTGTTCCTTTTTTAAATGTTTTATTTATTTTGTCTGTCCACCACCGTGTCTCCTTTCCCTTAACCTTTGCGTTTGTTTTCCCACATACCTCAATTGCTGCTTCCACAAATGTCTTCAATTTTCCCACTTCGTATTTCTGTGTTAGGCAACTTCCTTTTTATACAATGCCATTCTTTTATCCTCCTCTTCCAATTCCCAAATCCTGATCTTTGGTTTCTTCTTCAGTACAATTTTAGAGATTTTTACTTGTTTTAATTCCACAATTAATAATAATTAATAATCTATGGTGACATAATAGAGCACCGAAACATGTACTGTAATAAATAATGTTGTAAATATCATCCAACAACATTGTATTAGTATTGAAAAGGTAGAACCTGATAGACTTTAATTAATTGTGATCCCAGTTCAATACGGTCAAATAAGATGAAGTTCCTTACGTTTAATAATAATCTATGATCACCTTCCATACTTTCACGGGGGTTTATCTTTGTATTCATGATGTATCTTCCCCATTCTTGGTCTGTTATTATGAAATCGATGAGTGTACCATACTGTCCATCCCAACTATATCGGTTGATCTTATGGCTATTCCTCTTCGTAAATCATGTGTTCTTTATTATCAGGTTATTTCTGATACAAAAGTCAACAATTTCTCTCCATCTTGATTTCTATCGCCGTACCCATGTGGTCCCAGAACATTCTCATATCCCATTCTGTCTGTTCCCAAATGGGTATTCAGATCTCCCATTATCATGATCCCATCTCCAACAATATGTGTTTCCAATTCATTGAGGAAATTTTCTTCCTGGCTGTGGAGCATACATCTTTACGATCTTCAGTAGTTCCTTGCTTACATGTATGTGCATTATTATAATTCTTTCATGTACATACTCAACTTCAGCTGTTGGTTCAACATTCCGATTCACTAGAAATCCCACTCCATTTCTTTTCTCTTTACTGTTACCCGTCCGGTACAAGGTGTACCCCTTTCTTAGTTTCGTCATTCCTTTCCCTTTCCATTTTACTTCACTTAATCCCAGGATGTCGAGTTTTCATCTCTCCATTAGGCCAGTCAATTCATTTTCCTTCCCATTCATTGTTAAAATATTTAGAAGCGAAGCTTCCACGGTGTGAAGAATTATTTATTTTCCGGGTTGAACCGTGTTTCAGATATTATCATTATGTTTGTTACAAGGAACCTTCAGTACGTTAAGAGAGGGGTTAGTGGATGGTTGAATATTAACAGATCTACTCCCATCTCACACTTCCTCGATTATATTGGTCAATCGAGCCAGGTTGTGAGAAAAGAAGGCGACTCAGTTGATAGCATGAGTATCATGGAAAGAACTGTGATTGAAAACGTTTATGGTATTTTTCAAACATCTGAGAGAGGTGTACAAACAGGTGGATATCAGAAATATGCTGAAGTTCAAATCTTCGCTCCCTTGCCACACCACAACGTTGATCATCATTAAAGTAAAAAACTATTATTGCCATATCAACCTATTTCTTTGCAAGCACATTTTTGTATAAGTTTCATTGACTGATCTTTAGTCTACTTGTCACGATTTCCCCATTTAATTATTGTACAGTGATGAGCAATTGAATTAGAGATAGCTGCTGTTCTGGATAAATGGCACTGCGGTCAGCACAGTACATCAGATACAGCGGCGTAGCATGTGACTACAATGTCATCAGACCTCGTACTTGCTGTGTGAGTAACACTTGACCACAGGATGGGCAAGACACGAGATCTCTACACATTTTATTGCGGTCAAATTGTTGGTGCCAGGCATATGGCTTATTCCATCTCCGAAGTTGTGCAGGCACTGATCTTTTGTTGGCCACCGTTCCCATAGTGTTCCACAAATACATGGATTCTGAGACCGCTGCCGCCATCACCACCACTAATGTTCACTGCATATCAGAAGGCACAGTGACTGACATGGGCAAAGGAACACTACCTAAGTATGGAAGGAGGTCGCCTGGTCAGATGAGTCAGGATACCAGTTAGTATGCATGTCATGGTGTGAGTGCATCATCCAGCACATAGGACTAAGGGTTCTTCTTGCCAGAAGGTTATAGCTCAGCAGGTGGTGGCAATATCTTTATATGAGGATTGTTCATGTGAGATGAAATGGAACCCGTGGTAAATCTGCCATCATTCTCCACCAGTTAAGGTTACAGGAACCTGCTGTCTGATCCTATCCACCCATTAGTCCGACTCCAGCACCATGAGGAAAACCTTTTCTTGCAGCAAGACTATGATCAGGCTCATCACACTCGAATTGTGACAGATTAAGTAAATTTTCCACATACAGGACGCTTACTTAGTCTCAAAGGTATCTCGACCTCAATCCTATTGAGCGCATCTGAGAGGCTATCGAGGGGGATCTGCACGCTATGGGCCCTGCACCGTCCATTCTCTTGTGCAGTATGGGAGGTTGCTGCGGTCATGGATCAGTACAGTTCCCTAGCACCTTTTATACCTTGTGCAGTTCATGTTACGCCACGTCATTGCCATCATCGGAGCAAAAGGGGGCAATACATGTTATTAGCAAGGTATCTCTATTTCAGTTGTCCATCAGTATTGGAAAGGAACAAGAAAGGAAACACACAATAGGGCAAGCACAATTACAGGTCAGTGTGGGAAGAACAAGCAAAAAAAAAAACCACCCACAAGAGGTTAAGGACATTCTCCGCATCTTCACAAGATGCCGTCTTCAGATAGATGGGCTCTCTCCTCATCAATCTCAATTCTTCTACATCCATCTCTTCTCAGCCCCCAACAAGCTTGCCTGTGATTCCCATGCTCATCAGAATGGTGGGCACCAACACTCATTGAGGGGCTATCTTCGCAGATTTTCAGTATTGAAGCAGGAAGTATACGATGAGAGGCAATCCGAATACATACATGAAAAGGGAAGAAACGTAATATGATGATAATAGAGGTGGTAAAAGATTAGGAACACAGGACAAACGGTAAAGGATAATGGGATAATATTAGCATTGGAAAGGAACAAACGTCAAATCAAGTCATATATACCAGGTGAATCAACTATAAACCAGAACTTAAAAATTTGCGGCTTTGATAGTGAATGGAAATGGGTGGGCCTTTGAGAGGATGTTGATGGGGATGTTCTGAGTAGGGGTCTTGATGTGTCACACACAAACGAGCGACCGCTCACTTCAGTACGCCGTAAACGAGCAAGATGTACACACGTCTATTGCGCAGCGCATCATCAAGCTTCTGGCGAAAGAAGGCACCAAAGCTTCGGAAATTTTGAGAAAGCTCTGTGCACAGTTTGGGGACGCAACCCTTTCAAATACCCAGGTGTATCAGTGGCACATACAATTTTAGGCAGGACGGGAAGAAGTGGAAAATGAGCCTCGTTAAAGACGACAAGCATCACTGCAGACAACATTTGTGCTGTACGTGACCTTATTGAAGAAGATCATCATCATCACTGATCAACTCCAGTTTCCCAGGTGTGGTATACAAGCCCCTTCCATTTTGTTCTGTCCATGAACCATTCTTCGTTTACAATCCGCTCCCAATCCTGACCTCTCTCCTGTATATCCTTCGTCACTAAGTCTGTCCATTTTTCTCTAGGTCTGCCCACTGGTCTCTTTCCCCTGATTTCTCTCTCATACTCCTTTCTTGCAGACCTGTTGGCACTCATTCTTTTCACATGACCAAACCACTTCAGTCTTGCCTTTTGGATCTTCTGGAGTAAAGACTCTTCTAGTCCTACGTCTTCTGACTTTTTCATTCCTGATTTTATCCCTCCTGGTCTTCTTGATCATTGTGCGTAGGAACTTCATTTCTGCTGCTTGGAGTTTCGAGTTGTCCTTTCTTGTTAATGTAGCGGTTTCCAGGCTGTATGTGAGGATAGGGGTGTAGTATGATTTATACAGTGTCATCTTGGTTTTGAGTGGTACTTGTTTATCCCATAGTAGCTGTCTTACTTGGAGGTAAAAATGTATTGCTTTGCTGATTCGACTGTTTACTTCATATTTAGCTAAGTTATCCTTGTACATTACACTACCCAGGTACTTAAATTCTGTGACACTGTTAAGCTTAGTGCCATTTAGCATGATTTCTGGCTGATTGTCGCCCTTCTGTACCTTCGACACCACAGCTTTAGCCTCGATGATGTTTAATCCATATCTCTCAAGCTCCTGACTCCATCCCTGCAGTCTCTCTTCTACAACTTTCTCAGAGTTACCCCAAATTACTACATCAATTTCGGCAATTCCTTCGCTCATAGGAATAAGCTTTGGAAGTGTTCAAGCCATCATCAATGATGACCTTCGGAAATTGTCTGCCCTGTGGGTTCCTCGTCTTCCCACCCACGAACAAAAAAGTTCCGCCAGGGTGTTTGTCGGAGGCATCTGAATTGCTATAAGGGGGAAGGATATGACCTTTTGCATCACATTGTGACTTCTGATGAAACTTGTGTTCATCATTCCAGAGTCGAAAAAAGCAAGCATGGACTAGCGGGAATGAGGTGTAGCTGGGCCAGTTCAGGCCAAAAAGCCTTTCTGCTGGAAAGGTGCTTGCAACTGGTTCTTTTTTTGGGACTATGCGGGGATTTTGCTTGTGGATTTCCTGCAAGAATGGAGGGCAGTGAATACACTTTATTACTGCCGTCTTTGATTGAGACAAAAAGCATATCGCAACAAACGTCGCCATCAACCGATCCAAGATGTTCTTTTTCTTCACAAAAATGCAAGGCCACTCTCTGCTGTTATAACACAGGAAAAACTGGAGGAAATGCATTAGACACCTCTGGAACACCCTCCTTACAGTCCAGATATGTCATCTTGTGACTACCACTTGTTTGGACCATTGAAAGAAGAACTGAGAGCAAAGTGATTTCATGATGGTGCAGGGGTAGAGAAGCATGCGTTCTTCGTTTTTGGAGGATGGCATAAAAAAGTTGCTAATTTGCTGGCAAAAATGTGTGTCAAATTCAGGAGACTGCTTGTTGTGTATTTCTTAGTGGATTCAATAAATTTGTAAAAAATAATTCACCTAGAGAGTGAGTGAGTGAGTGAGTGAGAGAGAGAGAGAGAGAGAGAGAGAGAGAGAGAGAGAGAGAGAGAGAGAGAGAGAGAGAGAGAGAGAGAGAGTGTGTGTGTGTGTGTGTGTGTGTGTGTGTGTGTGTGTGTGTGTGTGTGTGTGTGTGTGTGTGTGTGTGTGTGTGTGTGTGTGTGTGTGTGTGTGTGTGTGTGTGTGTGTGTGTGTGTGTGTGTGTGTGTGTGTGTGTGTGTGTGTGTGTGTGTGTGTGTGTGTGTGTGTGTGTGTGTGTGTGTGTGTGTGTGTGTGTGTGTGTGTGTGTGTGTGTGTGTGTGTGTGTGTGTGTGTGTGTGTGTGTGTGTGTGTGTGTGTGTGTGTGTGTGTGTGTGTGTGTGTGTGTAGAAAACAAGAGGAGCTCACACTAGGTCAAACACGATGACAGGTCAGTGTGCTGCAATGGACAAAGCATAATGAACAAATGAAATTTTAATTTTGATTTACAATAATTTTGTTGATTACATTATTCTCATAATGTTCAGTTATAACACACAGCAATGATTTCTCAGTAATGAAATTGAACCTCGTAAAGCTATCAGAGGCATAGTTTGTAGTGTGATAACCTCTAAATTAAACTGCTTCCAAAAATTCACAATGAATCGAGGAATAGTCGCTTGAGCTCCTATCATTAATCCCATCACTTTAATGCTCTTAAAACCAAATTTATCTTTATAATAAATTATGGTTGGTTTATAGATCAGCTTCTTTTCTCTATCAACGTCTTCTGGCTGGTCTCTGGAGCTTTCAAAATGAACTGTGGGGTCTGTTATATATCCCACACCTTCTGTTTCCTTGTAGGCTATGATGTCAATTCTCCTAGAGCTACCGTTATTGGCAAGTCCAGATACCTCTTCGGCGACCCTGTAATTTTTCTTTCTGAGGGAATTTGCTATAAAGGACTGAATCTTGTCAACACAAAAGAACAAGGACATCTTCACAAACTGTCATCTTGATATATATATATAGGACTCGGTTGCTGATCGGTGTACAGTATATTGTAATGCTTAGAGTTCTGATTTATGTTATTGATGACTCCTTTGCATTTAATGTGATCAGTAGAGCCCTGCACGGATGCGGATATCGGTGGATTTATCCTCGGATATCTGCAAAGTTAGTGTCTTGGCGGATACAAACCGTATGGCAGTGCGGATAATTTTGCTGACAATTTCTAAATAATGAAGTTTATTGATTTTCACTCAGGTATACTCTTGTTTTTGCTTGTGATTAGGCGACCCTTGACATTGGTATGGCAGAATAGTGATAAGAGCCTTGAAATCATAAAGCCATAAATCTGACCTAAGCCTAACTGGCTCCTGGCCGCAGTTAATGGAAGGAAGGAACAAGGATCAATATGCCGGAAATTGTCACAAGAGAAAATCCCTCATTAACCTGTGACAGTTGGGGTTCTGGTGCCAAGTGTCAGGCCTGTTGTATTATGTTAACAGATCTTTCCATTTCAATACCGTGGGTGTAATATACTGTAGTTAAATATTTCAATTATCCACTGATAATCATTTTGCAGATGCGGATGAAGTGCGGATGCGGATATTATTTTGTATATCCGCGCAGGGCTCTAGTGATCAGTTACCAACTAAGTATACTACCAGTCAAAAATTTTCGATCACCTATCACAGCTATGGATCTGTAGTTAAAACAGAGATGTAGTTTTAAATAATCTATCATAGGCCTGTTCTGATAATAAAACAAGCATAAACATGTAAAGACGGAACGACTCTGTTGTGTATTTGACCGGTTCTCCGCATGGAGGGTCGCTGATGAGTAACCACAACAACACTGACGTGTCTTTACCCAAGATGTGTCCACTCGAATAGGCCTCATTCCTTCAGCTGTCTGTATAGCAAGCAGTTCACATTAGTTTTCAGTACACTGTGTGCAATTAGCAGTGTGTTTGTGTATCTGATCAGGTGCATACCATATTACCTCCAAATGGGATGGAAGCAGGAGATTGGAACTGAAAAACGTGTTGTAATTGTAGCTCTGCATCACGAAGGGTATACTAGTAGGACAATAGCAACAAAAGTTGGCGTAGCCCAATCTACAGTGGTGTATACATTGCAGCGGTTCAAGCAAACCAGTGCCAGTGCAAGTGTCTTGCGATCTGGAAGACCCCGTGTAACATCATACAGGGAAGATCAGTTCATATGTGTACAGAGTAAATGTCAGAGGACTCGTACGGCACCTGAAATTTGCGAGGAAGTCAATAATATGCGAGCTGCTCCAATCTCTGTCTCAACAGTGCAACACCGTCTTCGTGAACGAGGTTTATACGGGTGCTTAGCGGCCAAAAATCCTTTATTACGGACACAACATAAGGTGAAAAGAATGCAATGGGCACAACAATATAAAAACTGGAGCGTGCAGCAATGGTCCAAGGTGTTATTCACAGATGAATCGAAGTTTGAAGTATTTGGGAGCCATCGTCGAATGTTTGTTCGTCGACTTCGTGGAGAACGTATGAAGAGTCAGTGTGTGACACCTACAGTGAAGCATGGTGGAGGGTCGGTTATGGTGTGGGGATGTTTTGCGGGTGATAAAGTTGGTGATCTAGTGCGAATTGATGGAACATTAAAGAAGGAAGGATATCACAGGAGACTGATCAAAAATGCAGTTCCGTCTGGCAAGAGGCTTATTGGTTGTGAGTTTGTTCTGCAGCAGGACAATGGCCCCAAACATTCTTCTAAATTGTGTAGAGGGTATGTCAATAGAAAAGAGAAATGTGGTGAACTGAAAAATATGATTTGGCCAAGTCAGTCACGAGACTTAAATCCCATTGAACTGTTATGGGATGAACTTGACAGGGAGGTCCGTAAACTGAGGTCAACTAATGTTGAAGAGCTATGGAATAATTTACAGAGCTGTTGGACTGCAATATCTACATAAACACTACAAAATCTTATTTCCAGAATGCCAAGAGTTTGTGCAGCTGTTCGTAGGGCAAAGGGTGGATACTTTGAAGAGGCTAATATATAAACCATATTGTATTGTAATTAATGATAGAGAGAGAGAATATGTATTTTGTTGGTCTATTTAGTTTTTACAATGTGTTTATACATTGAAATAAAGTATCTAGTTTTGTGCATAGGTGATCAAAAACTTCTGACCAGTAGTGTATGTATAACCAAGGAAGTTCAAAACACGCGTTTATTTGTTGAGACCTTTTACATGGTATGCTGCATTTATGATAATGCATTTTTGAGCTAGTCCATAGAAAATCTCAGATAACCGGGAAGATCTAGGTCTGGTCCAGTCCCATTGTTGCCAGATAAGAGGAATTCTACAATAATGTATTCAGTCATAATATCCTGAAAAATTATACATCTTTATGCATTGATGTAGCTGTAGTACACTAAGATAACCTTCCCTTTTGTCAGAAAATGGCAATTATAGTGACAACATTCTATTACTTGCTGGAGAGCTCATACTAAGGGAGAATGAAAATGTACCCATCCTTATTGGTAACTGTCAAAATGTACAGATTGTTGAAGTAACATTAAAAAAGCTTAAGTAAAATATGGCTGCTGAAGTACAGAAGATAGGCTTGGATCTGTTCACTCTGGAAATGAGAGATGACCATAATTAATGAAAGAAATTATCATGGTGTATGAAATTATTTTTTAAAAGGTGCTAATGTTAACTCTAGTTCAAATATTGACTTGTGCTTTTAAAAATTGTTTTCTGTTCTGAAAATTTTTAGGTAAACGATCTGGTGATGAAAGTGATGAAGGAATGACCAGGAGGCGTAAAAGACGGAGCCGATGGGCCCCAGAAAGTGATAAGGTTGATGTTACAGCCACTGCTGTGGCTGTTAGTATTCCAGCTGTAGAACAAGTTCCTGTGGCACCAGGTTAGTGTTGTAATACTCTGGAAGTAATTTATGTTTGGCATTTCTTAATTCGTCATTTGTAATTCACCTCTGAACTTCTTTATTAAAGTCAATGATATTCATGTTTCATGGTTCATGTTGATAATTTCAAGTATTTAGGGTTGTGTGTTCTCCCAGGATGGCAATACAGTAAGTGAAATTGAATCAAGGTGTAGTAAAGCTAATGCAGTGAGCTCGCAGTTACGATCAACAGTATTCTGTAAGAAGGAAGTCAGCTCCCGAACAAAACTATCTTTACATCGGTCTGTTTTCAGACCAACTTTGCTTTACGAGAGCGAAAGCTGGGTGGACTACGGATATCTTATTCATAAGTTAGAAGTAACAGACATAAAAGCAGCGAGAATGATTGCTGGTACAAACAGGTGAGAACAATGGCAGGAGGGTACTATGAATGAGGAGATAAAGGCTAATTTAGGAATGAACTTGATGGATGAAGCTGTACGCATAAACCGGCTTCGGTGGTGGGGTCGTGAGAGGCGAATGGAAGAGGATAGGTTACCTAGGAGAACTCTGTTATGGAGGGTAAGAGAAGTACTGTAGAGGTAGACCAAGACAATGATGGTTAGACTCAGTTTCTAACGATTTAAAGATAAGAGATATAGAACTAAATGAGGCCTCAGCACTAGTTGCAAATGGAGGATTGTGTAAATTCACAGAGGCTTGCAGACTGAACGCTGAAAGGCATAACAGTCTATAATGATAATGTATGTATGTATGTATGTATGTATCTTAAGAAACAAAAGGAGAGATCAAGTAAACACTAGATTTGTGAAGGATGAAGATGGCATAATATTAACAAAGCCAGAAGAAATAAGAAATAGATGGAGTGTTTTCAGAAATTGCTGAACATACGAAATAATGACAGTCATTCAGTGGACCACCAGGAAAAGCAATTAGTTGATGAACAAATTTATAAAGAAATTAGATGGTTCGTGTTTGTGGGTTACTGTAGTCACGTCCTAGTTTGTGAACCATGGCCAACGGCTGAGTGGTCCTGAGAGTCGGTATACCAGTTGCTATGGAATGGGAGTGGGCATCACGGACATATTCTGAGTCGTGGCCCTCCTTGTGCTCAGGCGGCTAGGACTATACAATTCACCGGTGGTCCATAACCCGTTAGAGGAGAGATCCTCACTTGGACTATGTGCAAGTAGGGTAGCATCCTGCTTCATGAATTTACCGAGCTCAGAACATTTTAAGCAAGCCTTGAACCTATGGAAGTAACGGAGTCCCACTCCCATTTGACAGGCGAGGGACTCCTTGGAAACAACTTGGCGAACGAAATGGAATTCGATGGGGAGCTAGCTATCAGTATTAATGGGGCTTATGGAAGAAAGAAAGTAGAACTGGCTGAGTCAGCAAAGAGGATGCATGTGGATGTGCTAGGAGTAAGTGATATTTGGGTAAGGGGAGATAACGAGGAAGATATAGGAGATTATAAAGTGTACTTGACGGGTGTTAGAAAGGGAAGGGCAGAGTCTGGGGTAGGGCTCTTTATCAGGAATACCATTGCACGCAACATAGTTTCTGTTAGGCACGTAAATGAGCAAATGATGTGGGTAGATTTGTCAGTTGGAGGAATTAGGACTAGAATTGTGTCCATGTATTCACCATGTAAGGGTGCAGATGAGGATGAAGTTGACAAGTTTTATGAAGCATTGAGTGACATCGTGGTCAGGGTCAACAGCAAGGATAGAATAGTGCTAAAGGGCGATTTCAATGCAAGAGTTGGAAATAGAACTGAAGTATATGAAAGGATGATTGGTAAATGTGGGGAAGATATGGAAGCTAATGGGAATGGGAAGTGTTTGCTGGACTTTTGTGCTAGTATGGGTTTAGCTGTTACGAATACAATCTGCAAGCATAAGGCTTTTCACCGCTACACATGGGAGGCTAGAGGTACCAGATCCATAATAGACTATATCTTAACAGACTTCGAATTCAGGAAATCTGTTAGGAATGTACGAGTTCTCCATGGATTTTTCGATGATACAGACCACTATCTGATCTGTAGTGAACTAAGTATCTCATAAAGCAGCAGGAATAGATGAAATTGGACCTGAAGAAAGTGAAATCAGTCTGCAAATGAATAAGGGTAGAAAATCTCCAGGACAAGGAAATTAGACAGAAGTAAATGGATATGATTAGTGAGAAGTTTCGAACAGTAGACAATAAGCAGGTTCAGGATATAGAAAGAGAATGGGTGGCATACAGGGATGCTGTAGTAGAAACAGCAAGGGAACGCCTAGGAACAACTGTGTGTAAAGATGGGAAAAGGCGAACATCTTGGTGGAATAATGAAGTGAGAGCAGCTTGTAAACGTAAAAAGAAGGCTAATCAGAAATGGCTCCAAACAAGGGCCGAGGCAGACAGGGATTTGTACGTAGATGAAAGAAACAGAGCGAAACAAATAGTTGTTGAATCCAAAAAAGAAGTCATGGGAAGATTTTGGTAACAACCTGGAAAGGCTAAGTCAGGCAGCAGGGAAACCTTTCTGGACAGTAATAAAGAATCTTAGGAAGGGAGGGAAAAAGGAAATGCACAGTGTTTTGAGTAATTCAGGTGAACTCATAATAGATCCCAGGGAATCACTGGAGAGGTGGAGGGAATATTTTGAACATCTTCTCGATGTAAAAGGAAATCATCCTGGTGGTGTTGCGAACGGCCAAGGTCATGGGGAGGAGGAAAATGTTGGTGAAATTATGCTTGAGGAAGTGGAAATGATGGTAAATAAACTCCATTGTCATAAGA
Organism: Anabrus simplex; assembly: GCF_040414725.1. Taxonomy (NCBI): domain Eukaryota; kingdom Metazoa; phylum Arthropoda; class Insecta; order Orthoptera; family Tettigoniidae; genus Anabrus; species Anabrus simplex. The sequence goes on along the minus strand of NC_090265.1, from coordinate 1,638,989,874 downwards.
CAGCAGGAATAGATGAAATTAGACCTGAAATGGTGAAGTATAGTGGGAAGGCAGGGATGAAATGGCTTCATAGAGTAGTAAAATTAGCATGTAGTGTTGGTAAGGTACCTTCAGATTGGACAAAAGCAGTAATTGCACCTATCTATTAGCAAGGGAACAGGAAGGATTGCAACAACTATCGAGGTATCTCATTGATTAGTATACCAGGCAAAGTTATCACTGGCATCCTGGAAGGGAGGGTGCGATCAGTGGTTGAGAGGAAGTTGGATGAAAACCAGTGTGGTTTCAGACCACAGAGAGGCTGTCAGGATCAGGTCTTCAGTATGCGCCAGGTAATTGAAAAATGCTACGAGAGGAATAGGCAGTTGTGTTTATGTTTCGTAGATCTAGAGAAAGCATATGACAGGGTACCAAGGGAAAAGATGTTCACTATACTGGGGGACTATGGAATTAAAGGTAGATTATTAAAAGCAATCAAAGGCATTTATGTTGACAATTGGGCTTCAGTGAGAATTGATGGTAGAATGAGTTCTTGGTTCAGGTTACTTACAGGAGTTAGACAAGGCTGTAATCTTTCACCTTTGCTGTTCATAGTTTACATGGATCATCTGCTGAAAGGTATAAAATGGCAGGGAGGGATTCAGTTAGGTGAAAATGTAGTAAGCAGTCTGGCCTATGCTGACGACTTGGTCTTAATGGCAGATTGTGCCGAAAGCCTGCAGTCTAATATCTTGGAACTTGAAAATAGGTGCAATGAGTATGGTATGAAAATTAGCCTCTCGAAGACTAAATTGATGTCAGTGGGTAAGAAATTCAATAGAATTGAATGTCAAATTGGTGATACAAAGCTAGAACAGGTCGATAATTTCAAGTATTTAGGTTGTGTGTTCTCCCAGGATGGTAATATAGTGAGTGAGATTGAATCAAGGTGTAGTAAAGCTAATGCAGTGAGCTCGCATTTGCGATCAGCAGTATTCTGTAAGAAGGAAGTGAGCTCCCAGACGAAACTATCTTTACATCGGTCTGTTTTCAGACCAACTTTGCTTTACGGGAGCGAAAGCTGGGTGGACTACGGATATCTTATTCATAAGTTAGAAGTAACAGACATAAAAGCAGCGAGAATGATTGCTGGTACAAACAGGTGGGAACAATGGCAGGAGGGTACTCTGAATGAGGAGATAAAGGCTAATTTAGGAATGAACTTGATGGATGAAGCTGTACGCATAAACCGGCTTCGGTGGTGGGGTCGTGAGAGGCGAATGGAGGAGGATAGGTTACCTAGGAGAACTCTGTTATGGAGGGTAAGAGAAGTAGAGGGAGAGCAAGACGACGATGGTTAGACTCAGTTTCTAACGATTTAAAGATAAGAGGTATAGAACTAAATGAGGCCACAACACTAGTTGCAAATGGAGGATTGTGGCGACGTTTAGTAAATTCACAGAGGCTTGCAGACTGAATGCTGAAAGGCATAACAGTGTATAATTATTATGTATGTATTATTAGGCTGTGAATTACAGTAGAATCTCGTTAGCACTTTCTTGGTTCTGTATTTTCCCTTTTAACACGTTCGCGGCCGTTGACGACACATATGCGTCATGACTCCACTTTCACTCAGTGCCGATGACGACACACGTACGGCACACTCCGCGCCAAATATTAAAGCTCGTATTTCCGCCAATACGTATGTAAACTAACAGACCTCTTATCTGTTCATTGTTATGGTGTTATTAAACATATGCGCCATCCGGGCATCAGATCAATTGTTAGTTACAATCTCTGTAGCCATTACAAGTCGGCATACATTTCTGCGATTTCAAGAGAGAACAGTGAAGTTTGAGAACCTCCTCTCCGGAAGAAACCCCGTCTTAGCGGGATAAGCAGGCGATTTGCAATTAATGATGATAGTCTGGAAGCTCTCCTGAACGCCAGTGACAGTGACAGCATTGATAGTGACGACAGTGATGACAGTGTGAAAAGTGACTGTAGCCTCCTGAGTGAGAATCATAATCACGAATGTGTGTGTCGAGTGTCTACTCCCAATTCTCACATTACAGAAGATGAGGAAGACGTAAGTAATATCTCATCTCCAAATCTCCCCCCAAATAACATGGGCAATATTTCAGGGGTCATTTCTTGGAGTTCCGATTCGTCCTCAATGAAACAAATAAACTTTATTGGTCGATCGGGAATGAAGATTCCACAGCCAAGTGACGCGAAACCCATTGATTATTTTCGCTTGCTTGCAGATGACAATTTGCTGAATAACATTGTAACTGAATGTAACGCATTTGCAGAAGAGTTATTTTTGCGAGGAAATGTCACTGGAAGGTAGCCCACTGTACTGGCTAGTTACATTGTACAGCTTATGTAGTAGGCCTAATGTAAGTATACATTCTCACACAGCAATAATAAGATTCTACTGCACAGTATTTTTGTGTGAAATGTTTAAAAAACTTATTTTTCTGTTGTAAAGAAGTTCTACATTCGAGCAAAACATTATTTTCCTCGTTTCACTTCATTACCAGTCATGACGCACACGCTGCGTCAAACGGCACCGAAGGCGAAAAACTCATCGGTAGTGCCGCTGACGCAGCGTGTGCGCGTGGCTCGTATGCACATAAATAATATTGAAAGAATTAAAATAATAATCTAAAATGCATAAGGACACAGAAATGAAGCCCTTTAAGCAAAAAAAGTATTACGGTACCACGGTAATGGTTGCCGATATCCGAGCGGCCACGAACGTGTTAACACGTATTTCTCTAGTCCCAGTTCCAATCCTACTACATACAGCAAAACCTTGCTGAGACTTTTCTGCAGAGGACAATGGAAAAGAACGTTTTAAGCAAGAAAGTGTACTACTTAATGTCTGTCTATTTAGGTCCCTCAATCCTGAGGATCGTGATCTATGAAGATATTTCTTTCTACCCGTTTCCATCCTCCATGGTCTTCTGTTATAGGCATATATTGTATAAACGATGTCTTTGTTGCATGTTTTATGCCATCTGTCCAGCGTATAGGTGCTCGCCCAGGCTCCCTCTTTCCAGGCATGTTTTCCCAAGATTATGTGCTTTTCAAGGCTTCCTTCTCTACGATGCATAATATGACCAAAGAATTGGAGAATCCTCTGTTGACATTTTGCCGATAACCTGGTACTGATGTTCAGCTCCTTGAGGATGGATTAGTTGGTTCGAAATGCTGTCCAAGGAATGCGAAGCATTCTTCTCCAGCACCGTTGACTGCTGTTGTGTAAAGAAAATTTGAAACAAAAGAGAACATGTTTTCAGAATATATGCGTAAATACTTGGCTATATACTGAAATTAAATAAGTATGTGATACACCTCAAGATATGACGGAGTGCATCACTGATTTCAAGTTAGGTGGGGTTTTTGTGTTCCCATGTAAATTTACACGGTTAAGTTAGGTTAGGTGATGCTGTTTGAATAAGAAAACTGAAGCCTCTGGAGTGATTCTACAATTTTTCAGAATAAAATTGAACATACGCGTTCACATAGTATCGGAATTCAAAAAATAAATTTTGAGTAAGGCGTAATGTGGATATCTTCTGAAAAAATGCAAGTTTTGAACAAACTTATTAATGTTTCATACCATTTTGCGTGTTGGGGGGGTTTCCCAACTTCGAAAAATCTGATATAACGACAATCCATTGTAGCAAGTACATTTTTCACCATTTTGAATTATCATTATAACGGACTTCTACTGTATGGTATAAGAGTGTACATTATTTGTTCAAATACTTTAGCTAGTGCACGTAAGATACATACGGGGGCAATAGTTTTCAGTATTTTTACTGTCCTCGTTTTTAAAAATTGAAGGTACTTTGCTCTCTTTCATACTTTAGGAAAGGTTTAATTCTTTTATCACAATTTTATATAAGGCTCTTAAGGGGAAACCTTGACTGACATGGCCTTGTAATTATACTCAACATGGCTTAGCTGTGTTGATACTGCTACACGGCTGAAAGCAACGGGAAACTACAGCCGTAACTACCTCCCGAGGACATGCAGCTCTCTCTGTATGAATGATGTTCTGATGATGGCTTCCTCCCAGGTAAAATATTCCGGAGGTAAACTAGTCGCCCATTCGGATCTCCGGGTGGGGACTACACGAGAGGGGGCGATCATCAGGAAGATGGATACTGACATTCTGCGAGTCGGAGCGTGGAATGTTAGAAGTTTGAATCGTTGTGGTAGGTTAGAGAATCTGAAAAGGGAGATGGATAGACTAAAGTTAGATGTAGTTGGTATAAGTGAAGTACGTTGGCAGGAAGAACAAGAATTTTGGTCAGGCGACTACCGAATTATCAACACAAAATCAAACAGAGGAAATGCAGGAGTTGGTTTAATAATGAATAAGAAAATAGGGCAGCGGGTAAGCTACTACGACCAGCATAGTGAAAGAATTATTGTCGTCAAGATAGACACCAAACCAATGCCCACCACAATAGTGCAGGTCTATATGCCTACTAGTTCAGCGGATGATGAAGAAATCGAAATAATATATGAAGAGATAGAAGATTTAATACAATATGTAAAAGGTGACGAGAATCTAATTGTGATGGGAGACTGGAATGCAGTGGTAGGCCAAGGAAGAGAAGGTAGTACAGTAGGAGAATTTGGATTGGGACAAAGGAACGAAATAGGAAGTCGGCTGGTTGAATTCTGCACTGATCATAATTTAGTCCTTGCCAATACTTGGTTCAAACACCACAAACGATGGCTGTATACATGGACGAGACCTGGAGACACTGGAAGGTATCAAATAGACTTCATTAAGATTAGGCAGAGATTCAGAAACCAGGTGTTGGATTGAAAAACTTTCCCAGGAGCAGACGTGGACTCTGACCACAACTTGATGAAATGCCATCTGAAGTTGAAGAAATTGAAGAAAGGAAAGAATGCAAAAAGATGGGATCTAGACAAGTTGAAAGAAAAGAGTGTGAGGGATTGTATCAAGGAACATGTTGCACAAGGAATAAATGAAAAGGCTGAAAGAAACACCATAGAGGAAGAGTGGAGAGTCATGAAAAATGAAGTCAGTAGGGCTGCTGAAGAAATGTTAGGAAGGAAGAAAAGATCAACGAAGAATCAGTGGATAACTCAGGAGATACTAGACCTGATTGATGAACGATGAAAATACAAGAATGCTAGAAATGAAGAGGGCAGAAAAGAATACAGGCGATTAAAGAATCAAGTGGATAGAAAGTGCAAGGTAGCTAAGGAAGACTTGCTGAAGGAGAAGTGCAAGGATGTCGAAGGCTGTATGGTCCTGGGAAAGGTAGATGCTGCATATAGGAAAATCAAGGAAACCTTTGGAGAAAGGAAATCTAGGTGTATGAATATTAAGAGCTCAGATGGAAAGCCACTTCTAGGGAAAGAAGACAAAGCAGAAAGATGGCAGGAGCATATCCAACAGTTGTATCAAGGTAAAGATGTAGATAATTTGGTTCTGGAACATGAAGAGGCTGTTGATGCTGATAAAATGGGAGACCCAATTTTGAGGTCAGAGTTCGATAGAGCTGTGAGTGACCTAAATAGGAACATGTCCCCTGGAATTGATGACATTCCCTCTGGATTACTGACTGCCTTAGGAGAAACCAGCATGGCAAGGTTATTTCATTTAATGTGCAAGATGTATGAGACAGGAGAAGTCCCATCCGATTTTGTTGTTATACCTATTCCCAAGAAAGCCGGTGCTGACAGGTGTGAAAACTACCGCACCATTAGTTTCGTATCTCATGCCTGCAGAATTTTAACACTTATTATTTACAGAAGAATGGAAAAACAAGTTGAAGCTGAGTTGGGAGATGATCAATTTGGCTTCAGAAGAAATGTAGGAGCACGTGAAGCAATCCTGACTTTACGTCTGATCTTAGAGGATCGAATCAAGAAGGACAAGCCCACGTACATGGCATTCGTAGATCTAGAAAAGGCATTCGATAATGTTGATTGGACCAAGCTATTTATGATGCTGAAGATGATAGGGTTCAGATACTGAGAACGAAGAATTATCTACAATCTGTATAAAAATCAGTCTGCGGTGATAAGAATCGAGGGCTTTGAAAAAGAAGCAGCAATCCGGAAAGGAGTGAGGCAAGGCTGCAGGTTGTCCCCTCTCCTTTTCAATGTTTACATAGAACAGGCCATAAAGGAAATCAAAGAGAAATTTGGAAAGGGAATCACAGTCCAAGGAGAGGAAATCAAAACCTTGAGATTTGCCGATGATATTGTTATTTTATCTGAGACTGCAGAAGATCTCGAAGTTGCTGAACTTTATGGATGAAGTCTTGGGTAAGGAGTACAAGATGAAAATTAATAAGTCCAAAACAAAAGTAATGGAGTGCAGTCGAACAAAGGCAGGTAATGTAGGAAATGTTAGATTAGGAAATGAAGTCTTAAAGGAAGTAGATGAATATTGTTACTTGGGTGGTAAAATAACTAACGATGGCAGAAGTAAGGAGGACATAAAATGCAGACTAGCACAAGCAAGGAAGAGCTTTCTTAAGAAAAGAAATTTGCTCACTTCAAACATTGATATCGGAATTAGAAAGATGTTTTTGAAGGCTTTTGTGTGGAGCGTGGCATTGTATGGAAGTGAAACATGGACGATAACTAGCTCAGAAAGAAAGAGAATAGAAGCTTTTGAAATGTGGTGTTACAGAAGAATGCTGAAGGTGAGATGGATAGATCGAATCACGAATGAAGAGATACTGAATCGAATTGGTGGGAGGAGATCGATTTGGCTAAATTTGATGAGAAGAAGAGATAGAATGATAGGACACATCTTAAGACACCCAGGACTTGTTCAGTTGGTTTTTGAAGGAAGTGTAGGTGGTAAGAACGGTAGGGGTAGACCAAGGTATGAATATGACAAGCAGATTAGAGCAGATGTAGGATGCAATAGTTACGTAGAAATGAAAAGGTTAGCACAGGATAGGTTGGCATGAAGAGCTGCATCAAACCAGTCTATGGACTGATGACTCAAACAACAACAAGGGGAAACCCAACACATTTGAACATGCCTTCAATAGATATAGGTATATTCCATCAACACCACACAACCTTCTAGGTTTTAATGTTTTATTAGCTAACATATATTTCTTTTCATCAACTAATTTTAAAGATAAGGAGTAATTAACATACAATTTAGATGAATTAGAAATATCATAGGTTGGAGATTTCAAATACACTGACCCAATAAAAATTGCAAACTTTTTATATTAAGTCAGATAGTGTTAAATGTCATGCCCTATGTTAAACCTGCCTTGGTATTTCCTTTACATTGTATATAATTTCAGAACTGTAACATCACTTTTAATATTATCTTCAACAGTGTAGTTTTTATAACTGGGCAGATGCCCCCAAGGTGCACAAGGTTTGGGGGCACAAACAAGTGATTAAAGGGATACTAACAAATAATATTATTGTTGATATATTCTTTTATTAGGTACATTTTTATGAATATGTGTTGTACTCCTAGTTCCAGGTGGCCAGCCGCTACTGTCTCGAGTTGGACGAACAGACCCAGCTTTCATGCAGTATGCCTTTCAGGCTTTTGGGTCAAAGAATTTATCAGAAGAAGACTGGAAGAAAGCTGAAGATCATTATAAGGTATGTCTAATACCTATACGTGCTTGCCAAAATAATTTTTCAGTACTGGGGACAAGCTTGTTTTCATATATACCAGAGAAACAAAATTTTCTGTATCTGTTTGGTCAAAGTATGTCGCTGATAAGGCCCCTTGTGGGTGTGGGGCGTAAAATAACACCCACGGGATCCCCTGCCTGACGTAAGAGGCGAATAAAATTGGCTCCACAGACTCTTCATTTGGGAGCGTGGGTTGGCGACCATGGGGCCCTTAGCTGAGTCGTAGCATTGCTTCCACTTGTGTCAGGCTCCTCACATTCTCCTGTCCTATCCAGCCTCTCTTGGTCAACCCTTTGCCGGGCTGAGTGGCTCAGTCCGGTGATATTTGAAGGTGCTCAAATATGTCGGCCTCGTGTCGGTAGATTTATTGGCACGTAAAAGAACTTGCGGGACAAAATTCCGGCACCTCTACGTCCCCGAAAACCTTAAAAGTAGTTAGTGGGACGTAAAGCCAGTAGCATTGTTGTTATTTCGTCAACCCTTGTTCTTTTCTGACCCCGACGGTAGTAGAGCATTTAAGACCTAGAGAGTCTCATTTTCATGCCTTCCTTTAAAATAATTATCACCCCGCCACCACTGTCACTGATAAGCATTGAAGATTGTAATGAATACTTTGCAAAGTACGCTGCACTACTGATTTCCTTGAAATTAATTTGAGGGACACATTATTCTGGAGTTACAATTATTTATCTATGACATTTGAAATCACAGTAAGATGGATTGAATGCTGGGTGTGTGTTTTTAAGTTCGAAGCAAGGATTGCACCAGTTTAAACCCAAAAGCCACAGATATTAGCTGGTATCAAGATCCTCTACAAACGAAGAGGTGTTGTCCGACGTATTAAACTACAAAAATTAAGGAAACCTCTACTTACAATATTATAGATGAGGATATTTAGGAGGCAGCCATTTTCCTTTCCTAGATCCAAAGCACTCAGCTTTCACAGTAAATATACAGGGTGTTTCAAACAGAATATACGTATTACAAAGTATTATCTTGTCCAAACTATTGATCGTTGCGCCTCGGCTCAGCTATTGGAGAAACGAATACATGGTCCAATTTATATTAATAGCCGCTAGATGTCAGTTGTCTTATGTTTTGCTTGTTAACCATCATATGTTTAAAATGGCTACTCCGCAGCAGAAATCATTTTGTGTTCTCGAGTTTCCAAGTGCAATTCCGTGATTACAGTGCAAACACATTTCAGGTTGAGGTACCAAATTGATCCTCCGAATGGGTGGATCATTCGCAGATGGTATCGACAGTTTGTAGATACAGGAGGTGTATGTAAAGGAAAGAGTCCTGGCTGCCCTCGTGTTCCTGAAGAAAATGTTGCACGAATTGAACCTGCCTTCTAACGTAGTCCTTCAAAATCAACTCATCGTGCCAGTCGAGAGTTACAACGGCCTACAATAACAATGTGGCGTGCTTTGAGACGTCGGTTGGTAATGAACCCTTATAAGTTACAGCTGTTACAAGCTCTGCGTCCTCATGACAATCGCAAATCTGTGGCATTTTGTAACTAGATTCTTGATGCTATTGACAATGATAACACTTTCGCACAACGCATCGTGTTCAGTGATGAAGCGACTTTCAATGTTAGTGGTCAGGTGAACAAACACAATGTTCGAATTTGGGGCCTACAGAACCCACATGTAGTCATTGAACATCTACGAGATTCGCCCAAAGTCAATGTGTTTTGTGCGATATCCCGATCATCTGTTTACGGCCAGTTCTTCTTTGATGGAAACACGGTTAACGGTCAGCAGTATCTCGCTGTGTTACAAAACTGGTTGTTTCCTAGGCTGCACGAAGACGTTTTGCTTGTGGCTTTACGACACACCGACACAGATAGATCTTATGGTGACGATGGGATAGGAAAGGCCTAGGAGTTGGAAGGAAGCAGCCGTGGCGTTAATTAAGGTACAGCCCCAGCATTTGCCTGGTGTGAAAATGGGAAACCATGGAAACCCATCTTCAGGGCTGCCGACAGTGGGATTCGAACCCACTATCTCCTGAATGCAAGCAGTTGGCCGCGCACCTCTAACCGCACGGCCAACTTGCCCGGTGCACGAAGATAACTTAATTTTTCAACTGTAGACGCCAGGTGCGTGAATAACTGAACGAAACTCTACCGAATCGTTGGATTGGTCGTCAAGGAGTTGGCGACTTAGCATGTCTCAGCTGGGCTCCACGGTCACCGGATTTGACACCCTGTGACTTCGTCCTGTGGGGTTTCGTTAAAGACAACGTTTATGTACCACCACTCCCACAGAACCTGGAAGAGTTGAAGAACCGGATCCGTACTGCCATAACATCAGTGACGAAGGACATCCTTGCCCGAGAATGGGAGGAATTTGAGTATCGATGTGATATTGTTTGTGTCGCTGATGGAGGACATATTGAACATATGTAATCTGAACTTGGAGGTTCGTAAATATATGCATTCGAAATACGTATATTCTTTTTGAAACACCCTGTACTTATCAGACCAGTTTAGCATAGAGATTATACATCAATGAACCATTCTATTAAGAGGCTGCCATTTTCTCTTCCTATATCCAAAGCTGTCCACTGACACAGTAAATACACTTATTACATCAGTTACAGCATAGAGGTTATACAGTATTTTCTCACATGATTAATGCGTTGCATAATATATGCATCCCAATATATTTGAGTCCAAAGTTGAGAAAAGGAAGTGTTCACGTATGTGACGCAACAACTTCTTCGAATGTCCATCACGCAGCTCCGGATACATTTCGAAATAAAGATGTCAACTACTCAGGTACTGGATTACGTGCTGTTATCAGCCGGTACGAACCACTGTACTAGTTCAGTGAGAGAATCTGCGCTGAAGTGACTAATGATGCTCTATTCCAGTCTGGTACAAATATTTTACGAGTGTTTCGGGTACGAAACATGCGTTTTCTCTGATCTCAAAATTGTTTGTTAGTCCACAGTGAGCAAGTATTCAGGTATTAACTGCATCATATAAACTCACAGTGATCAGTTAACACTGAAACATACTGAAATTGGGCAGCGGGCCGCAAGTATTCAGTGTCCAAATGCAACATGCACTACTGCAGTAACAGAGAATTGCACTTTAAGCGATCAACAAGTCTCGAAAAGCATTTTTTGCGGACCAAATAGCGGCAAGTTTCCGGACGTAGATTAGGCTCTGCTTAAATATATTATTTCGTTACGCTGCTGCACATGGAATCAGTGTCTCGGATTAAAAGGTTAACCGAGGCTGGATGATTAATTTTATGAAGAGAAATGGATTTTCTCTTCAACGAAGAACAACATTATGCCAAAAAATGCCGTATGATTTCAACCAAAAAGTAATTGATTTTCATCGCTCTGTGATTGAGAAATACAGTAAAATACCAGTATAACAAAATTTTGGGGACCTCTGAAATTAATTTGTTATACTGAAATTTTGTTATACTGAAATAAGTCAATTCGTAAGAACTCACCTAGTATTATATCCGTTAGTTATTGTTGTTTATAGGGGCGGAACTACGAGGTCATCTGCCCTATTATATCAGCTGCAGGATCTATATAACTTCAAAATACCATTATAATAATAAGAGTTACAGTACTGACAGATGTTTTCAGAAAATCAATTTTTACATTGTACTAGCAAGTCTACACACACTGTTCCAGAACATCATTTTTTGAAAAAGTCTCTGATTTTCTTCTGAACAGATCCAGACACAAAAGCTCGTTCCAAATAGTCACCAACCACTGCACATGAAGTTAAAACAGATTCTGGCACATCACTTCGTGACACAAGAAAATCTTGAAGGCTACGTGCCATGTTCGTTGCCTGCTGAAGAGTCAAGCTCTGTCGATCACAATCATTTTGGGAGTTGTCTTCCTCTTCCTCCTCATCGCATGGATCTCTATCATTCATAATGTCCTCCACAATTTCCTCATTTGTGATTTCTTTGTGGACTATTACATCACTATCTACATTGATGTAGTCGGTAAGACTTACCGTAGATGGCACATCCAACGTTGTACACAAACGCTTCCAATTCTCCTCGGTTTCCACATCATCCAACACTTCACTTTCTGCGACGTCTTCTGTAAAAACCACTCCAGCTTTTCTAAAGCAGTTTGTGATGATGTCTGCATTCAGGGATTTCCATGCAGCATTAAACATCTGCATTGCTTCCAATATATTGATGTTAATGGCTCTATTCGTGGCAACGTTGCACAGCATTCGACGGACTACACGAGCTCGGTAATACCGCTTTACTGCATGAATTATACCCTGATCCAGCGGCTGCAGAATTGAAGTTGTATTTGGAGGCAAAAATAAAACTTTTACATGCTCCAAATGGCGCGGCACACAATTATGAGAAGAGCAATTGTCCAATAATAGAAGAATTCTCCTCTTTTCGGCCTTCATCCGGCGTTCCAAGTCCAACAACCACTCTTCGAATAGCACAGATGTCATTGCCTTAGAATTGTGCCTGTATTCACAGGGCAGATGTTGCACTCCCTTGAAACACCTTGGCTTCCCAAATTTCCCAATTATGAGAGGTTTCAGTTTGTCCGTCCCTGTGGAATTGGTGCATAAAAGAGCCGTGATACGTTCTTTTGAACGTTTGCCCCCAAAACACTTATTTCCCTTAAAATCAAGGGTTTTGTTCGGCATTAGTTTATAGAATAAAACAGTTTCGTCTGCATTATAAATGTCTGCCGGCGAATATTCTTTCAAGGCATCCTTTAGAGTCTCCAGCCGCCATGAAGACGCAACTTCCTTCGGGGCATCGTTAGCTTCACCATTTATAATTTTGTGGGATATGCCATATCTCTCCCGGAACCTATGAAGCCAACCAGCACTGCCCATAAACTCAGGTGACCCAAGCGAACGTGCGAAAGATCGCGCACGCTCACATAACAGTGGGCCATTTATTGGAATGTTTTTACTCCGCATTTCCACAAATCACGTATAGACGGCTTGTTCCACCTCCTTGTAGTCGGCTGTCCTGATCTTCTTACGCTGTGGACCTAGGGCATCAGCATCAATGTTTTCCTCTATCTTGCTTTTCTGTTTTAAAAACGCAGAAAGTGTCGACGGCTAATGCCATACTACTTCGCTACATCTCCTTTCTTTCCGCCTTTCTCTACTTCTGCAAGTATTTTACGTTTTTCAGTCAACGAAAACTGCTGTCGCTTCTGCCTATTCATTTGCGATGATATTTACGGTACTTATTTATTTAACGAAATGCACACGAAATTTGCAAGTTTAATGATATAACCTTAACAGCAAGAAGAAGTAGTTCTCCAAGAGAGAAAGAGAAAACAAGCAGAAATCAGCCTGGATTTTTATTCATCTGATTGACCGCAGCTGGACCGGTCCAAATAATGACATGAGAAGTGCTTTGGATAGGCTTTGCGAATTAAATACGAAGAAGAAACATGCAATGCATCCGTCGCGTTCATTGGTGGATTACAAACATCGCGATCCTACTCAGCCAATAGTGTGACGTCTTACATTGGTTGATGGGCCAAGCCTATTGGTTGCGCAAAGCGTAACGTTCATTGGTGGATTGCAAACTTGGCGCTCGTACTCAGCTAATAGAGTGACGTCTTACATTGGATGACGGGCGAACCATATTTATTTATTTAATAGCGTACAAATGTGCATTAAAAGAAAAAAATACATTAATCTTTCGCATATTCTAGTGAAGATTTCGTTCTCTTGTTGCACTTGCTGAAATGATTGCGATCGCAATGTTTATCACACAATGTAGGGACGGTTCATGAAAGTCTGATCGCCGGCATAGACTATGGTGAAACTCATGTACCGCCCGCCTATTCAAAGCACTTCTCACGTCATTATTTGGACCGGTCCAGCTGCGGTCAATCATAGCATCAGCTGAATAAAATCCAGGCTGATTTCTGCTTGTTATCTCTTTATCTCTTGGAGAACTACTCGCTGCGTATGTGAAAGCTGCATTCTTATTTTCAAATCTTCCCATAAAAAAAGTTTCTTTGGATGATTCATATGCAAGTCGTGATGGTGACATCCTGGAGATGCCCAGTATTCGTTTCAGAAATCTGGCCTTTACATTTTCAATAGTTCGAAGGTCGGACACCGTTAGCCTTTCCCAAATAAGTTCCATACCATATGTGAGAACTGGGCGAAGCGTATTGGTTACACAAAAACGATTGCCTTCTCGATCGCATACGGTGCATGTATGGAAAATGGCGATCATATCGTCTGAATAACGAAATAATGTAACAAGAAAAATGTTGGTCATAAAACAGGATGAATTTTGGTTTTAATTTGAGAAAATATGGTCAGACAGGTAAATAAAAGAGCTCAATTTTAATTCGTTAAACTGAAACTACGAAATTCGTTAAAATGAAATATTTTAACATACAACAAATAGGGAAAAAGGAAGGGACCAAAAAAATTATTCGTTATTCTGAAAATTTCGTTATACTGGTGTTCGTTACAGCGGAATTCTACTATATACAGTTAAGGGATATTTGCTCTCCCTAATAGGAACCGTAGGTTAGAGCAGACGCCAATCGTTTCCATATGACACAAAGTTGAACAATTGATAAGAAAGGGACATTGAGTGTTATTGTACGCACTACCGGAAGTGAAAAACAACAAAAATGATGTACTGCAATGCTTGATGTAACAGGTGATCACTTTACCAAGAGAAAAAATTAAATGTATCCTCCTAATTCAATACAAAACATAATTCCATCATTAGATGGAGCAATAAAATTCAAACTTGTTTCGACTCGTTTGAGCCATCTTCAGTGAAATAGGGGGGGGGTTAAAGTAATTTACGTCATACAAGCTAAAAATGTGCTAAAAGCATAATGAACAAATGAAAAATAAAAGAGACATGGCAGAAATAATACAATATACAATATTTACATCACTAGATGGAGCAATTAATAACTTGCTGAGACAAATTCAGTGAAAAAAGGTTAATATAAAACATAATTGAATCCAAAAAATGTGCTAAACCTAAGAAGAAAAGAAACAAGTGATACAGACGGAAAGGAACAATAAGTGCTTATAGTGAGATTGCGGACCTCTGAGTCTAAACATTTTTTAGTTTGATAACAATTCAAAAACTTGACAAAATCACTGTGTTGAAAATTCAGGCTGACAGTCTGTCTGTAGAAACACCATCACACGAATGGCTAGCGGGGGAGCGAAAAAGCTTGAGAAACCAAGTTAGAGAGGACACAATGTGCCATGTGAATTGTATGTGACAAGTGATGGAAAAAATCCAATGAAATTTAAAATTTTTGAATAGCAGCGTTCTCAATTTTTTTCTCAATTTAGCGGTCCCATTCTCGATTGTTTCCAATGTTGGCTAGGTGTGTTTGCCTTATTTTAAATGGTCAGGAAGGCAGCGACAAAATTGAGAAGGTGTGTAAGATAAGATAAGAATTGCATGGTGAACTGTAAGTGACGATAGTGGAAACCGTAAATGAAGTTCCAACCTGTGTTGGAAAAAACGAGGTCGTGTGAGATACTTGGGCTGAGAAATAAAAAGTGTAAAATGGGTGTGAAGAAAACTTTAAACTTACGGTACTTAAAAGGTGGTTGTCCTCTCGAACCGGCCTGGCCTTCTCAAAGTCAACAGTCCCGTTTGTACGATCGAGTCTATTGTTTCTTTTGTTTCGTTTGTTTCTTTCCTTCTTAGGTTTAGTACACTTTTTGGATTCCGATATGTTTTATATTAATATTTTTTCACTGAATTTGTCTCAGCTAGTTATTCATTGCTCCATCTAGTTATGTAAATTTTGTATATTGTTATTGTTTTTATTTTCGTCATGTCTCTTTTGTTTTTCATTTGTTCCTTCATTATGTTTTTAGCACAATTTTAGCTTCTATTATGTAAATTACTTAAACCCCCGTTATTTCACTGAAGATGGCTCAAACAAGTCGAAACATGTTTGAATTTTATTGCTCCCTCTAATGATGGAATTATGTTTTGTATTGAATTAGGAGGATACATTTAATTTTTTTTTTTTCCTTTGTAAAGTGAAAACCACCAATACAGAAAGATTCTAATATCTTGTAATGTAACAGTGATGGCAGAAAACTTCCACCTTACGTTGTTCTAAAACTAAAAACAATGCCTAAAATAAAATTTCCGCAAGGGATCCACGTTCGTATTCAAGATAAAGAGGTGATGGACATGTCATTCGTACAACATTGGATATGAACAATTTGGGGAAATTTAGCAGGGTCCCTCCTTCGATGCCAGGCCCTTCTCTTGTTGGACAGTTTTTTTGCCGGTATGTCATTATTATGTACTTACATGAATTGTACTTTTACTAGTTCATTTTTATTTCACTTCAGGTCGTGTTGTCAGCTCGTAACGGGAAGAATATTTTCCAGTGTCGGTACTTTAAACCCACGCGTCCAACTTACATGATGTACCCTACTTGACTTTTCAGAGTTCCTTGAATAATTTACGCATCCAAAGTTTTCGCCAGTATTTTTCATCAAAAAGTGCATTAATTGCACGAGAAAATATGTGGACCTTCACGTTAGTAATGAGCTCGGTCTGCACAGAATCCGTCTAACGTGCTGACGAATGAAATGCATTATATCTTTTGCCTAGAATCTACACCCATTTTTTAAAAATATGATAAGCACATTTGCACAATGTCCCAATCACTTCAGTGCCAGTTTTGTGGTAAAATTTCTGTGTGAAAGAAAGGCATTAGCGTTCACACAAGCAAATCTCATCCTGATGTTCAACGAATGAGACTTGTATATCATCAGACGAACATTTCTGCCAACGCTTATAAATTGCCAACATCTTCCTCGACGATTAAAGATATTCCTCCCTGATCAAAGTCAAATTTTAATCTATTAAAATCAGGAATTGCAGAATGGAATAGGAAATTTGAGGAAAATATGGATGATGATCAGTTTTCAGAAAGAGTACATGAATTCACACAATTCCTTGCCCAAGCTACTGATATTCTTCGTGGACGTAAGCATCCTGCTCACAGGTATTATGACCTGAGGAAAAATAAAAAGGACCTAAATATCATCAAACCTTGAAAGGCAAACAGAGAGCGATAGAACCAAGAGCCAAGCAAAATACGAATACCAGCTAACGCATTATCAATATTATAATCATAGGAGAAAATCTGTTCGCTGTATAATTGGTAATAATGGACCACAATGCAAAATTCCTATTCAGGATATAGAAAATCATTTTTCCCCTTATTTTTTCTGTCAGTAATGACTCGATCAAAAGTTTCTATACAAAGCAATTAACTGATACTTAGATAATTATTCTAGATGATACATACCAGCACATCATTTCAAAAGAGAAAATTCTATCGGCAATTCAGAAAACAGCAGTTGATACGTCACCGGGACTTGATCACGTGTTAATGAGAGTTGTCAGAGAGGACATGATTGATGTAATTGCTCTTATAGCTACCTGTATGGTAGAGATATCACATATACCACCTTGCTTCAACAAAGCAAGAGCAGTATTAATATTTAAATCTGGAGATGAGATGTCAAGCTCAAACTGACGACCCATCACAATTGTTTCAGTCCTCAGAAGAGTGATTGAGTGAGTCCTCGACCGGAGGTTAACACTTAACTGCGTATCAGCAGAGCGTGACATACCCGCCAACCTGAGCAAAATATTTGTGTGGGTCTCTATAGAAGTTGTAATTATTGAAGTTTTGTACGTTGGTAGGACGAGTTCTATCGAACTCGTGGACTTATACCACTCACTCGCCTGGCGCGTGACCCGCACGGTGGTTGAAATCGAGAAGTAATACTAGTCACCAGACGGATCATGTGCCACGCACGTGGATAGATTACTATTCTTTATTTACCGCAGATAGCAAACAAATGCAAAAAGTACGTAACAAAAATGAATATATTCATATTTACACTTTTCTATTACAGAATTTGACAAACAAAAATGAAACACTTTAGCTAATAGGAGTGATCAGTATAACAACAAGAATGAAACCCTATAGTTAACACAAGCAATGTAACAACAATCAGTCTTTCTTTAGTGAACACTGGGAAATGGCAATAATGTAAAACTATAAATGAAGAGAATGACCGTCTAGAAGTCAAACTTGTCCCACTATCATTACTTATAACCATGATATTCCCTAAAGCAAGGCATTAAGCAAAAACCCGGAAAGCCCGGGCAAGCTGAACAGCCAAAAATGGACTCCTTCCTGATTTTGTACTTTTCGCTGCAAAGTCTACATCATTTTCTCTGCGTCTTGTTGTTCAGCGCTTTAGGCAAGTACTCTGGCAAGTGAATTGTATGATGACCGGGCGAGTTGGCCGTGCGCGTAGAGGCGCGCGGCTGTGAGCTTGCATCCGGGAGATAGTAGGTTCGAATCCCACTGTCGGCAGCCCTGAAGATGGTTTTCCGTGGTTTCCCATTTTCACACCAGGCAAATGCTGGGGCTGTACCTTAATTAAGGCCACGGCCGCTTCCTTCCAACTCCTAGGTCTTACCTATCCCATCGTCGCCATAAGACCTATCTGTGTCGGTGCGACGTAAAGCCCCTAGCAAAAAAAAAAATTGTATGACGTTCACTTTCTGCTGGTTCTAGTAGTAAGTTTGAAACTATCTCCAAGTGAAAGTCATGGAGATCAAATTTCTTTTCTCTGCTGTACATGTTGTACAGGAAATACGCATTATCAACATCATATGAAATATTTGTATCCCCAGTTTCTTGTACCAACGAATTGCCTATCAACACCTTTCATATGTTTGTTATACTCCACAACCAGTTTGGGTTTAAGTTTCTTCTGTCCACGCTTGTTTGTGGTCTCAACCAAATCACCTTCATATTCGCTGGAGATCACGAGAACATATCTTTTATCTTTCCACTTACTAACACATACCCCTTCCTGTGTGTAACGGTTGATCACTTCACCCCTCTTCAACCGTTTGGCTACAACTTCTGGTGGGTTTCCCTTCCTCTTTGCTTGCAGAGTTCCGGTACAGTAGGTCTGCTTTTGGAGAAGCTCTTCTGTAAGGCTAACAGAGTTGTAAAAATTATCCATGAAGAGAGAATGGGCTTTCCCTTCCAGCCCTGTTAGAAACTTGTTCACCACTTTCGCAGCATGCCCGCGACACTAACCTCAGGATCTTTACTGCCGCCGTATATATGAATTGCGTGTATAAGTCCATTCGGCTGAGCTAAAACATACAACTTCATACCATATTTATGGTGTTTGCCTTGAATATATTGTTTCCATCGCAACTGACCTCTCCACAACACCATACTCTCATCTATGGAGAGCTTGTAGGATGGATGACACAATTCTTTCATTTTATTATTGAAATAATCCATCATTGGGCAAATTTTGTAAATTGGATCACCCGAGGTTTGCTCGCTTTGGAAATGTAAACATCTCAAAAGCAGTAAAACCCTATCTCTTGACATGAATTTTGAAAACGACAAGTTAAATAAGTAATGTTTCTTCCAACAGTCATTTATACGGTTCAGGCGAATCAACCCCATATGAAACACAATGGGCCGATTGCAGAAACGGCATTTAGACGATGTCTACGGTTAAACAATGCCTAAGTATGGCTGCCGCATTGCAGAGACGTTATTTATCACTTAGACACTGTCTAAAACCGATGTTCAACCGGTCATGTTTAAGCACTGCCAAGAGCACTGTTTAACCTCAAATGACAGGAGTGAATCACAATCAGAGGTTATGTACCATGAAATATGTAATTTGTATTATCATGTTGAGACGATTCCGGGAAGAAAGGTTAGTCCGACGGCCTCTCTGTGGGTCACCCGCTGCTAAATAGCAGCAATTCGTTTGACATGCACGGGGAAATAATCAAAAAATAAGGTTCCGCTTTACAAGAGACTTGTTTCTTGAGACTGAGAAAGTGACAGTCCGGTAACTGTCAACTTGAACAATTCTTGGCAATCGATATATTTTATTATATACATGGGGTAATTTCCATGGATTTATAGGTCACTTCGACTACATACATATCACAATTACGTGTCCCGATCGTCTGAGGGCTGTCACATACATCAACCGGGAGAGATTCACTTATATTTACTGCCAAGTAAACACACATAATAGTGAAAACTAAAAAGTAGGTTGTATGGGATTTTTATATATATAATCGCATAGGTTTTCGGCAACTATCAGATAGGAAAAGGCAAGTGGTGGTGATTATCGTTTAAAGAGGACTGGGGAAGAAGAGCTGTGGCCATAATAATAGCCCTAGTATTTGCCTTGTGTAAAAACTTTGGGAAACCTTGGGAAACTACGGAAAACAATCTTCACGGCTGTCGATGATGCGTTTCGAATCTACGATCTCCAGAATGCAAGCTACATCTATATGGCCCGTACAACACACTCGGTTACACATTACTATTGCTTCATCTTCCCTTCGTCGAAGCTACAGTATTTATGAGTAGATTACACTCACTGTAACAACATTATAATGAAAGCTACACTTCCCCGTACCGTGGCGTGTCGCTTTAGTGTCGATAATATTATGAGATTTAATTTGCACCGAAAGCGATACTCTTATCTGTGGGCAAGTCATGCTCAGCCATATTTGAGTAATGTGTAGGAAGACAAACAGCTGACTGGTGTTCGGCGTGCGCACCGGCGAATTTCATTGGTTGCGACAAGCAAAGAGTTACATGAAAGATACTTCTGTCTCCATTTTCAAACCAAAATTGAAACTTTAAGGGATGTCTAGTTAAACATCGACTGAACATTGTTTATGCAATGGAAGATAGTGAATGATTTAGACGTTGTTTAGGTAGACGATGTCTAAGGCTTAAAACTAGTCATCGTTTCTGCAATCGGCCCTATGCCTATGAAAGTTTTCATTTCTTCAGCAGTGGTGTCCTTCCAATCACTGATTCTCGACCTTTTTCCCGTGCTTTCAAACAGAACGTACTTTGAATAGTCGTTACATTCTTAACAAGAAATTCAAAAAGTTGGGGCGTGAAAAAAAGTTCAAAATAGCTAAAGGGAGTCTACTGCGGTGGGATCACTTTGAGTCCTCTGTTGCCCAAAAACTGAATTTTTGGTATTGCAGAGGGTCGAGTAGGAAGCCACTTACTTGCACTACCAGCTGCCGATACCTGTAGTAGCAATTGCGGTGATTCTTCGCCTGGAGCAGTAAGTTGATTGTCTTCATGTGAAGGAACGTCAGCACTACCTTCAAGATTCCCACTGGTTTCATTCTCATCCGAACTTTCAGACTCAATTTCTGAGTAGAAAAACTCCATCTCATCATCCGACTCATCTCCGATATCGTCGAGCAATGTCACAATATCTCTGTTATTACAGAACTGGCGAGGCGGTATTTCTTCTGTTGAAGCGCGCCTCGTATTCAGTGGATCTCGTGATGTTGAAGGAACCACATTGTCGGCCATCTGAACAAAATATTTAAAAAATGATAACATAAGCATCACGACGCAATCAAAAATGATTACTGCAAGTTCATTCAAGTTACTTATACATATGATGCAAGAATAAATGACAATTACAAATTCAGTTCTTTTACTGAACATATTGCGGTAATGGAATTTATTTATTTCAAACGCGGAATCACTCGTAATTCTCTTGAAGTAATAATAAACAGAAAATGCAGTGTCTTACCTCGCACTGAAGTGGTCTTGCAGCTCAAAGATCCCATAAGTGAATGATGACGTATGACAATAACTCTGGAGAGAAAATACGCGGGAAACGGAATACGCATGCGCAAGTACGGCTACGGATGAATCTGCTAGTAGACTGGACTTACACGATGTGAAGGATGACAATCTGAGCCTTTATTACCATGCGGGAAACCTGTGATTCACATTTCCTAGCAACCGTCCCATGATGTGCTAGGCGCGTGCTCCGCACATGCTTATAAAGTAGCGTCACGCGCCCAGCGCGTGATCTGCATTGAACATGTTAAGGGAATTCACAGTGTTTAATGAGCACCAAAGAGGTTTGACAAATTCACCTGGCACAATACTGAACACATCCATATTGCAGTAGATATTACAGTGTGCAAAGAAGAACAGCAGCAATGCTAGTATAATTTTTCTTGATATTCATAAAGCCTTTAACAACATAGGCCATGAACATCTTAGAAGAACATTGGAAAATTCCGCTGCTCTCTCAAATTTTTCTTCTCTGGTTGTCTCATTCTTCTTCTTCTTCTTCTTCATCTTCTTCTTCTTCTTCTTCTTCTACCGCTTATCCCACACCTGTGGGGTCGCGGGTGCGAACTGTGCCGCACATGTGGATTTGGCCCTGTTTTACGGCCGGATGCCCTTCCTGACGCCAACCCTATATGAAGGGATGTAATCACTATTGCGTGTTTCTGTGGTGGTTGGTAGTGTAGTGTGTTGTGTGAATATGAAGAGGAAAGTGTTGGGACAAACACAAACACCCAGTCCCCAGGCTAGAAGAATTAATCAGAGACGATTAAAATCCCCGACCCGGCCGGGAATAACCCGGGACCCTCTGAACCGAAGGCCAGTATGCTGACCGTTCAGCCAACGAGTCGGACTCTGGTTGTCTCATTACAAGAAAGAAATCAAACACAAATTGAATGTAACTACTTCAAAACCAAGCCAATACCACTTAGAAGAGGTGTTAGTAAGGATCTCCTTTATCTCCAACATTATACAATCTTGCAGCGGATCGTATTTTGGAAGAACTCAACGGGGAACTTGTGTTAACAGAATATGGGTTTTCCATAACACCTGACCTTGAGCCGTTACCTATCTCAGGTTTCGCGAATGATGCCGTCATAATCGGCAAAGATAAACAATCTCCCATCGAACTTGCACGAATGGCAATTCAAGGATTTGATGAGATTGGTTTAAATAAACTGTCCAAGTCAGTATGTATAAATATTGTTCAAGGTAAGCTCATTGGTGAAGATACTTCAACTTACAGAGGAGACGTAGAGAGTATCTCTCCGGGAGTATCAATCAAATATTTGGGAGTGAACTTTGAGAGTTTTATCTCATTCTACTCTCAAGCTTCAATGATTAATCTAAAAAAAACAATTTAGAATCTCTGTCATCCTCACCTCTTTTACAAACTATTCAAAAATTCTATATTCTAGACACCTCAATTTGTCCATTTCTTACCAGTTCCAAACAATTCCATCTGAGCAAATTCCCGTAAAATGCCTCGAAGATTCAGATAAAATGATCAGATGCACATTGAAAGCAATTTTACTAGTTCCTGCTAATATGCCAGACACCAGGCTATACAGTCCTAGGAAATTCATGGGACTAGGGCTAATGCGTTCGTTTTGGGAAGTTGTTCTGCAACGCATTAATGCCCTTAGAATACTGTTTAATTCCAGACATTCTTGCATACTAAATACAAGGGAACCAAAAGAAAAAAGCCTCAACTGTTTGAAAAGGCTTGGTCTAACACCAGTTGACAGTGTATTGAATGAAAAGGATGTTTTTTTTAGACCCTCAGAAAACAAGAACCAAGTTAAGAGAAGTTAACAAATTAACAAATTAAGTGGTGCGATCTCCCACAGAAAGGGAAAGGAGTTGTCCTTTTTCGTCAACATCCTCCAGCCAATCAGTGGGTTAGTCACCTTCAAGGATTATCTTGTAGTGAATGGCGTGATTCCTTGAAAATGACAGGTAGCTTAGTGGCTGTATGAGCTATTCCAGGAAGAACCATGGACACAAAGTGTTGTTGGCGCTGTCACAAAGAGGTAGAAACTCTTGCTCACATCCTCGGTTACTGCTGGCATGGAGAAGCTCTACGAAATACTAGGCACCATAAAATACGATCTATCATTGCTCAAGCATTAAGGGACTCAGGCTTTACAGTCTTCTAGGAGGTTCACGGTCTCCCTATTACAGGCAGCACCTGTCGAATTGACATAATAGCCTTTAAAGAACACCGTAAGGGCTTTATAATATATCCGACAATCAGACTCAAGACATCCAAAACACAACCCAACGAGGAAAAGAAAACATATGAACCAACCATCCCACTCTATCAACAGCAATACCAGTTGGATGATATGGAAGTCATAGGATTAATGGTTGGCTCTCTTTTTGGTCCAGTTCTGCAAATCATTTAACCTCAATCGGGCATTAATAAAAGAAATTGCAGGGACTGCCTTGAAATATTCCATTCAAGTCCTGAAGAACCATATCTCCCAAACTTTTTAATGCAACAACATACAGTACGTCAAATGTGCTAATCAACTCACAATTACTTTTAGTATGTATATTGCCTTTCTGTATACTTTGTCCTCAGGGGCAATCTCCAGTTGGGGAAAGTCTAAATAAATAAATAAATAAATAAATAAATAAATAAATCTATCTATCTATCTTTACTGTGCTGGTGATTTAGTTATTACTTAGAATTGTGCATACTCTCTTGAATCAAGGAATCGTTTCCTATTTATTACATTCTTAACTTCATTAAGTAAAACATAGTTGTGGATTTTGTCACTGAATGAATACCTTGATTTACTAGTTTCATTTCCGTATTGATAGATTGCATATGTAGAATAGAATGAATAGAATAGATTTATTTGTCTTCAACAGGTTATTTTTCCAATTAAAGTAGATTCAATAAAACATAATATACAACAAATACACCTTAAGTAAATAACACTATTTCCTAAAATATTAACCAAGTTCAAACTAAATCTAGAGACCTTTTGATATGCATATTTACAAAACCTTAAATAAAATAAATAAATAAATAAAATAAATAAAACTAAATCTCATTAAATAATTGGCATTATTAACCTCTTAACTGGGCATGACGTATATATTCGTACGCTGAATGTTACAGGGTAATGGGCATGACGAATATATCATACTCGTCTTTTACCGCGAATATCTCCTGGGTATGACGAGCTACTTTGCCGCGTCGTGTATTGTCGTCTTAATTGATGTTTTCCTAAAAGATAGCAGCAAATACCACGTCACGCTTCTTGAAGCTTATTTGTATTTATTTTACAACTGCACGGTGCTACTTGTCTGCAGTAGGCCAAATATAGCAGCATCTAGTTCAAAGCATATGTTCGAAACGCTCGAAGAAGACTGGATTATTCAACACGTAGAGAATGATTGTGACGATTTATCTTCTCAGAAATCCAAAGATGAGTGGTTTGATACAGATGAAGGTGAGTCTGATAGTGAAAGTGGTTCAGAGAATGAGAATGAAGAACAAGATGAACAACATTATGAATCGGATGAAGGCGAGGTACTAGACATCTTTCAACCTTTCCCGCCGCGTGGTGTTTCACATCAGAAATTCTTATTTTCTGGTGCTAGCGGCGTAAATGTGGACTTCGACGATGAATCAAATGTGTTGGAATCATAGGTGGTGATATGTTTCAACTAATAGCCGAACAAACCAAAGAATATGCTAAACAGTTTTTAGAAGCCTACGGTCACGAGCGAGAGATTGGACTTCTAATGCTGCAGGGGATAGAAAACAGTACGTACTTCTCAAAACGGGAAAGTATCGCAACCCCTTACTTTTCGAAAATTTTCTCTGAGACAAATCCCTGCAGTTCTACTGAAGTAAATGACGTAACTGACCGTGAAGTTAATGTAAAATCTTCACAATGTCACTTGCAAGATGTGTAATTCGTAAATATTCCACTCTTTTATTTGTTTTAATTTTAGGTGCTAACATATGAACAAAACACTCAAATTTCAACCAGGTAAATGACCTTGCAGTTAATGAAAAATGGTTCAGAATGTCACATGCATGATATGATATTTATAAATATACCTTGTTTTTATTTGTTTCAACTTTCGGCTGTAAAATATGGGCCAAACTCTCAAATTCCAACCAGGTAAATGACCTTACAGTTAATGTAAAAATGGTTGAACATTTCTATAACATTAAAATTAATTAAAACTCCTTTATTTTACTTTTTGTATCACATATGAATGATATTAATGATATTACTAACTTTTCTGCCTATCCTGCCGTGTAACAACAATCTGCTGAAAAAATACACAGGGCAGGTTTCACCAAGCACATCAATAATACCCAGTTAATAGGTTAAACTACATGTAGTAACTTTTACATATTTACATACCTTACAGATAGGGTCTTACATTCATGAGGTCAATAGGGCATGTCTGATTTTAGATGGGGCTGAGTGAAAAAAGTCCACTGATTCACCCACCTCATTCAGTGATGTTAGTGCCCTCACAAGCCATGAGTTAGCCCAAGCCACAGTTCTCACTTTGGGCAGATGAAAAATATACTTTTGCCTAGTATTGCGACGAGGAACATGTAATGGAATCAGCTCCAGTAATGTTGAGCAATCCACTCTATTCGTCAGACACTTATAAAGAAAGAGGGCATTGGCACATCTGCGGCGTGAGTGCAATGTCCTCATGCTCGTAGTTTCACAAAAAGACTCGTAATCGGACGAAGAGAGAGAAATGCCCAAACCCTTGTAGCTGATTCATTTCATGAACCTTATTTGGACTCTTTCCAAGTTTTGTATTAAATACTGCTGAGAAGGCAGCCACACCTCGCAACAGTATTCTAACAATGGCCTGATTAGAGTGCAAAACAAAGTTTTTAGATTTCTAGGAGAAAGAAATTCGGCACAATTTCTTTTCAGAAAGCCAAGTAATTTAATCCCTTTCCTAGAAATCTTGTCTAAATGTTTCTCGAAAGAAAGACCGTAGCAGTTTGAAAGTGTCACACGAAGATCATTTATTTCATTCACATGAGCTATTTGGAAATTGCATAAATGGTAAGGGTAATTTACTGGTTCCAACTTGCGTGAAAATATAATTGTTGCATTTTGAAGTATTCAAACCAAGCAGCCACTTTTTACACCAGTTACTTAGTAGGTTTAAGTCAGACTGTAACAACTTACAGTCCAACTCACTATTGATCACCTTAAAAATCAATCAATCAATACTGATCTGCATTTAGGGCAGTCGCCCAGGTGGCAGATTCCCTATTTGTTGTTTTCCTAGCCTTTTCCTAAATGATTTCAAAGAAATTGGAAATTTATTGAACATCTCTCTTGGTAAGTTATTCCAATCCCTAACTCCCCTTCCTATAAATGAATATTTGCCCCAGTTTGTCCTCTTGAATTCCAACTTTATCTTCATATTGTGAGCTTTCCTACTTTTATAAACGCCATTCAAACTTATTCATCTACTAATGTCATTCCACGCCATCTCTCCGCTGACAGCTCGGAACATACCACTTAGTCGAGCAGCTCTTCTTCTTTCTCTCAATTCTTCCCAACCCAAACATTGCAACATTTTTGTAACGCTACTCTTTTGTCGGAAATCGCCCAGAACAAATCGAGCTGCTTTCCTTTGTATTTTTTCCAGTTCTTGAATCAGGTAATCCTGGTGAGGGTCCCATACACTGGAACCATACTCTAGTTGGGGTCTTACCAGAGACTTATATGCCCTCTCCTTTACATCCTTACTACAACCCCTAAACACCCTCATAACCATGTGCAGAGATCTGTACCCTTTATTTACAATCCCATTTATGTGATTACCCCAATGAAGATCTTTCCTTATATTAACACCTAGATACTTACAATGGTCCCCAAAAGGAACTTTCACCCCATCAACGCAGTAATTAAAACTGAGAGGACTTTTCCTATTTGTGAAACTCACAAACTGACTTTTAACCCCGTTTATCAAAGATCTTTAGATCATCAGCATAGAGAAGGCAATTACTGTGTTGTATAACTGATGTTATATCATTTATGAATATGACAAAGAAAAGAGGACCCAGTAAAGATCCTTGGGGGACACCTGAAGTAGGGTGGTATGGCTTTGACATAATACCTTCAGCTTTTACTATGCAAACTCTATTAGTGAGATAGCTTCTAATCCACTCCAGCTCTTCCTTCTATCCCATATGCTGACAATTTGGTGAGTAGAGCATCATGTTGAACTGAATCAAAGGCTTTGGAGAAGTCCGTATAATCAACATCCACTTGTTGCCTCCTATCGAGAGATTCTGAAATGAAATTGATATACGCCACCGTATTGGACACGGTAGAGCGTTTCTGTACAAAACCGTGCTGCGCTATAGTAATATACTGTGAAACTGAACTGAAAAATCTCTTATACACGATCTTCTCTGCCACCTTTGAAATTAGGGACAATAACACAACAGGCCTATAGTTATCAAACACCATTTTGTCTCCTTTCTTCAACACTGGTATGACGTAACATTTCTTCCACTCACACGGAAAATACCCTGACGAGAATGACATGTTTATTATTATGCTAAGTGGCCCACCTAGCTCAGATGCACATTCTTTCAATACTATTGGGGGTACGTCATCTGGACCACATGATTTGGAAGTATCCAAAGAAGCAAGAATTGAAGATACCTCTGCTGAAGAGGTCGCTATTGAAGTTAGGCCTATATCACACACGGACAAAGTGGATAGATTACACTGTGCGGCAGGTGAGTGATACTTTTCAAAGGTATCTGCAAAACTGTCCAAGATGTTCCTCTTGTCGTGTAATTCTTTCCCGTCCTGAAGCATAGTAGATGGCAGGTGAGATGACATCCGTTTGTTGTTTACAAAATTCCAGAAATACTTCGGGTTGGCAGCTAATTTCGATTCCATCAAAGTTATATATTTTCTGTACTTTTTGAGCTGATGACCCTTAAATTCACCGCGTATGGTCGAAAATTGCACATAATCACTAATCACTCGTCGACGGAGGGGGAGTCCTCAATTAAATTCCAGGGACACAACGAAAAGAGATCTCTCATTTGAGGAAAATCAGCCTTAGTCCATGCGAACATTAACTTCCTCTGCGGTACGGTGCGCATAACTCACGGTAAAGATAGAGTGAATTCCACAGCTCAATGATCGGAAGTAATTACCTTTTTTGTCTCAAAGCAGTCCAAGTGTCCATAGTATTGATCCGAGATTAGAACAGGGTCCAGGAAGTTCTCGTTTCTTGTTGGGAAGTGACACATTTGCTTGTGTCCAAATTCACAGACGGATTTCAAGAAGTAAGAAGACTTCCACACATCTTTGTTTTATAACGGGATCAGGATTCCAAGCCAAATGCCTGATGTTAAAGTCTCCGCAAACTACAAGGATATCCTGCGGGTTTAAAACAGCTGTGACGTTGGCCAGTGTTGCTCGAAGATTACTCATCCTAGCAGTCACTTCGTCCGGTGGCAGGTAGCAGCACACTATAAACACAGACCTCCCTGATGTTGGGGTCGCCTTGGCGACGAGACACTCCCAGTCTCCCGCCATCTCTGGCCGGGAAACTGGCCTTAGAGCAGATTTCACAGCAATCATAATCCCTCCTTTCTCTTTGCTACTATGGACCTGATGTCTGTCTTGACGAAACACACAGTAATCAGTAGACAACAGTTCATTATCACCAACAGAATCATTTAACCAACTTTCAACTATACAAATACAAATCTTTGCTGGCGTCACTGAAAGCGAGGTTAAAGTCCGTCAAAGAATTACACATGCTCCCTACATTTTGGTAGAAGAAATTCATACCGCTGTCATGCTGGGGTCCGGGGTTCAGATGTATGTCGCCGGACAAAGGCAACAGAAGCACACTAATCGCTGAACCAGATATCTTTGGGCTAGAGTTCGCCTGGTTATGACGTCACCAGATACATAGTTCCATTTAAAGCCAGCACGTGGGCCGAAATACGAAGCTCCGAACCATTCACAAAAGCGTTTTTCCAAAGGTTTTCATATTTCTCGTCGAAGTCTAGCACATTCTCATCCCGGAGGCAAACTCAAACGGACATGATACTACATTTGAACACTACTAATAGACAAAAGACACGGAGCGATACCGACACACGACTACTCCCGGACGCCATCTTGCTGAAAGGGTTCCATCTTATCGATACAGTTTTCTATTGTAAAAATTAGCTTACAGGACTGGTTTCGACTTTAAATAGTCATCATCAGCTAAACATGAATACCTTTACATATGTGCCAAGCATTTGTTGGTATTGCCCTTTCTAAAGGGAGATGTCATAGGAAAGCATGTTGTCTGAGTGTCCAAATTGGGCATATTAAGTGTAAAATGATTATATATTATAATTTTAGCATTCAAGTACTTGAGTATAAAGCTATCTTCTTCAGAATTAGAATTTGTCTGTGAAACCTAACCTATGCTTAAATCTAGGTTACAAATACATTGAACACATTAAAATACACAGTACATGTTAAAATTCATTTAAATAATTATAAAATATTTCATGGAATTTAATATGTGTGTCTTGCGTGAATCTTCATTCTTGTTTTTGAGTCCATTGTTGTAAATATTTCAGTACTTGCGTTCATAGGCGATACTGTAGTTTTCTTAAGAAGTCGTCTTATATACTTAAATGATGTCTTCGCTTGTATGTGTGGTGATAACTTCTATTGTTAACAAATCCGATTGAATAGACAGGTAAATATGTGCAGCTGTGAGTGGAATCTTATTCTTTAAGTGTTAGAAGCAGATGTGGTCTCGGTCATACGTAAGTATTTCTTGATGCAGAGTTATAGTGCTGGCTCCTTCCTCATCTATGTCTGTGTGCTGATATATATTATCTGTGGGAGACGAAAATAAAGTGTGAGTAGAGAGTTATTAGCTGAAGGAATGCGTGTGTGTGTGTGTGTGTGTCTTTTTTTTTTTTGTTGTGGTTGGGTTGCGTTTGATCTGAGAGCTTGGCGTATACTACTTCGCGTTCTCTTTAGGTTTGTGTCTGCTACTGCGAGAGGAGCGGATAGAGGGGTAGGGAGAGTTGCTGTGTGGGGGTAGTGGTGGAGCTGGGCGTGTCGTTCGACAGTACTATGGCGCGTGTTATGTTCTGTTTGTTGATTATTTTGAGGTAGTAATTTTTTAAGGCGGGGTTGGCTTTATTGAAAATGATAATAGTTTTTTCTGTAATTTCATTTATGTTGTAATTGGGATTGGCGTATTGATCTAACGATATGTAAAACTCTTCTGTTATATGAGCAACTCTCCCTATCCCTGAACTAGAAACACACATTGTTGGAGATGGGATCATAATAATGGGAGATCTGAATGCCTATGTGGGAACTGATAGAATGGGATACAGGAATGTTCTGGCCCCACATGGGTATGGCGATAGAAATGAAGATGGAGAGAAACTGTGTGACTTTTGTATCAGAAATAACCTGATAATAGAGAACACTTGGTTCATGAAGAGGAATAGCCATGAGATCAGCCGATATAGTTTTGATGGACAGTATGGAACACTCATCGATTTTATAATAACAGACTGAGAATGGGGAAGATAAGTCATGAATACGAAGATAATCCCCAGTGAAAGTATGGAAGGTGATCATAGATCATTAATTGTAGAATTAAAACAAGTAAAAATACTAAAATTGTACTGAAGAAGAAACCAAAGATCAGGATTTGGGAATTGGAGGAGAAGGATAAAAGAATGGCATTCCAAGATTGTGTAAGAAGGAAGTTGCCTAACACAGAAATACGAAGTGGAGAAGAAGAGTGGGACGATTTAAGACAGACATTTTGTGGAAGCAGCGATTGAAGTATGCGGGGAAAAGAAATGCAAAGGTAAGGGAAAGGAGACACGGTTGTGGATAGAAAAAAGAAATAAAAGAAATAAAAGAAAGGAACAAGGTGAAGAAGAAATGGATAAGGAAAAGCAAAAAAATATATCAGAGGGATGAGAATAAGATAGATAGGTTACATGTGGAATACAAAAGATCGAAACTACAAGTAAAGAGGAGTATCAAGGAAGAAAAGGAGGGGGAGAGTTTACTAACAAAATTGAGCAAGATAGTCGAGGAAATCAAAAACAATTATACAGAGTAATACAATCGAAGAATAAATCATTGCATTAGAGAGAGAATATGGATCCATAGTACATGACAAAAAGGGTCTTCAGATGGTGAGGGCAAAATATTTTGAAAAACTTTATAATGAGGATGACTGCTCGGAGGAAGAAGGAGATAAGAAAACGGAAATAATAGATGGAGAAAAAGAAGAGAACCCGATAACATGGTTGGAACTTGAAAGGGCAACATTGCATCATCAAGTCAGAGAGCTTTCATGCGATGACAAAGTAACCAAAAGAACGAAATGA
Organism: Anabrus simplex; assembly: GCF_040414725.1. Classification (NCBI taxonomy): domain Eukaryota; kingdom Metazoa; phylum Arthropoda; class Insecta; order Orthoptera; family Tettigoniidae; genus Anabrus; species Anabrus simplex. Next base: position 1,638,958,070 of record NC_090265.1, on the reverse strand, counting down.
ACATTATATAAACAGTATTTCATACCAGTTGTTACATACGGGCTAGAAACGCTGGTAACTAATAAGAGACAAGATATTAAGATCGAAGCAGTAGAAATGAAATTTTTAAGAACATCGGTTAAAAAGACAAGAAGAGAACGTATAGGAAGCAAGACTGAAATGGTTCGGACATGTAAAAAGAATGGGAAAGGAACGGGTAGCAAAAAGGGAATTAGAAAGAGAAGTTAAGGGAAAGAGACCAGTTGGAAGACCGAGAAGAAGGTGGATGGATCATATTTGGAAGGACATTAGAGAAGCTGGATTGGATGTGGCGGAAGTAGTGGAGCAGGAAATGTGGAAGGACAGAAAGAAGTGGAGGAGGCTTGTTAACCATACCCGGGCGACTGGAGTGGGACATTGGAGGATGATGATGATGATGACTGTACTGGAAAAACGATCGGCAGTAAACTTGCATAAGGGACCATTTTAGCACCAAATTCGGATGGTACGGTGTAGAGAATCCTTGGAAATCATAAAACAGAGAATGGCCACAACAATTGGCAGGAGACAGAACGAGTTTCGTCAAATGTTCGTACTTGGAAACGTCCACATTATGTCCAGAGTTATATGTTTGTATTTTTACATTTTTCGATTGTATCGCCAAACAGGTTTTCGGCACTTCCCTCAGGGCTCTGTATAGTCACTGGGCTTTCAGGCAGGAATCGAAACTTCTTCTTAACACAAATCTAGTATTTTAATATTATCGCATACAATTATGTTATCGTGACCAGAGCAGATGTTGCACCTTCCATACATAAAGCCATGGGAGGTCTTGGGATTGCCTATTACTATTTTGGTCCTAATAAAAAACTGGGAATTTTACGTTTTTATGTTAAAAAATGCAGTCGTTTTACTGTATTTGCGCACATTACATTTAAAAAGTTTGTATCATTTCCCGCTTGTACCGACTTGTGCAGCGAGCGCGCTTTCCAGCGGAGCTCAAGGTCACGAATAACCGTAATTTTTGGAGTTCTGATGATATTTTTTCTCTTTCCAATGTGTTGATTAGTGGCAGGCAGAACTGAGTATAATGCATTCACAAAATTTTGAGAATCTATACTTACATTCGAAACCATATTCTCAAGTTCAGCATAACCTGTAAATGTTGATGTAGGCCTAATTTACGCAGTACAAGATTTCGAGAAACTTGAATACGAATAGTACATTGGTGACCAAACCACAATGGAAGATTAAGTAAAGAAGGGATTTCGCCATCATGTTGGGCGCTTTTGTATCTAATGTGCTTTATTAGATTAGAGAATTAAAAACTACTTAGTGGCCGTTTTATTGTTTGACTTAGCCTTATTAAATTTTTCGAAGAGTTTGGCTGATCAAAGTTGCTGAACTGAAAGATGTTTTAGCGGGAAACTGACAAAGTTTCCTTCATAAAACTGAATATAAATTATCAAGATTTTTTGACTCGCTTGCTGGTAATTACTGTTTGAAGCTGGTCCCGCGATCTTACTTGCCTGCCTGTCACCCCGAGGGCCCGGGTTCGATTCCTGGCCAGGTCAGGCATTTTTACCTGGATGTAAGGGTTGGTTCCAGGTCCACTCAGCATACATGATTACCTTTAATTGAGGAGCTATTTAATGGTGAGATGGCGACCCCGGTCTACAGAGCGAGGAATAACGGCCGAGAGGATTCGTCACACTGACCATGCGCCTCATCGTAATCTGCAGGCCTTCGTGTTGAGCAGCTGTCGCTTGGCAGTCAAAGACCCACTGGGGCTGTAGTTTTGTTTGGTTTAGGAGTGTTTGTAAGAATATAATTATATATATTTCAGTTTTGTGATGTTTAGCCAAGTTGTTGGTGGTTTTCATTAAATCCCAGATTTTCCGTTTTTCCCCTGTTGTACTTTTTTTTTCATGGTCCCTCCAAAAACAGAGAATCGAGGTTCCACTGTAAATACCAATGGTGTGTGGTCTCCGGAGAAGCCCAGTGCAGGTCTTTCGAGTCACCGCCTTATAGGCGACCTGTGCGTCTGTGAGGATGTAGCCATGAATTCTAATGTCTCAGAATTAACTAATGTATGTTAAAATCACCCACCCAGCTGGGAATCAAACCCAGGACCCCTTGAACCAAAGGCTAGAATGCTAACCGTTTAGCCATGGAGCCGGATATTTTATAAGCCGTGACGTCAGAGGTAAACTATCGTAAGTGATGTTTCAATAACTTCACAGGAGAGCAGAAAGAAGCTGCTGTGGTGCATATTTTGCTACCTGTAAGGAAGGTCGAATCTACAATTCTGACCATGGTAAACTTTTATAAGGGCCATTGTGATAAGGAGTGCGGCGGACAGCATAAGATTGATCGTTGTATGGCGATTTACCATTGTTTATCACAGAGTTCTCCTTGCACATATGATAGTATCACATAACTTACCTTCTGTCCTGTAAAACATACACATGCAATAAGACATGACCCTAACAAGTCACATATGATAAAATCTGAAAATTGTTATTGTTGCATTTATAGTTTACTTCTGACGTCCAGTAATAATGTATTTTTGTTATCTCAAATATCTACGCATAGCAGCTTCATCCGTCAATTTTCATTAATGCTCATATTTACATTAAGATCACGTGGACCTCGCAGAGTGATATGAAATGTTTGTTTATCCCTACTTTATTTCCTTGGACGGAGCTTAGCTTCCTGCCTACCGGGCGAGTTGCCGTGCGGTTAGGAGCGCGCATCTGTGAGCTTGCATCCAGGAGATAGTGGGTTCAAGCCCCTTGGAGGGAGCTTAGCTTCCTGCCTACCGGGCGAGTTGCCGTGCGGTTAGGAGCGCGCATTTGTGAGCTTGCATCCAGGAGATAGTGGGTTCAAGCCCCACTGTCTGCAGCCCTGAAGATGGTTTTCCATTTTCTCACCAGGCAAATGCTGGGGCTGTACCTTAATTAAGGCCACAGTCGCTTCCTTCCCATTCCTAGCCCTTTTCTATCCCATCGTCGCCAAAAGACCTATCTGTGTCAGTGCGACGTAAAGCCAGTAGCAAAAAAAAATCTTCCTGCCTGTCACCCGGAGGCCTCAGTCTGATTTCATGTCCATTCAGCCTATATAATTACTGTTAATTGAGGAACTCTCTAATGGTGATATGGCGACCCTGGTCTAGAGAGCCGGGAATAACACCTGAGAGGATTCGTTGATGGTTCTAATTCATTCCCAGATTTTCAATTTTCCCATACTGTACATTTTTTTCCCCATGGTCCATCCAAGAACTTGAGTATCAAGGTTCTCCTCTATTTGCCATGAAAATAATAGGTTATGCTGTCACATGTTTACAGGAATCCTCTCCTAAATTGAGCACCATTTTTTCAACTACAGTATCTATGGCACTTTCCAGGTCCCACATCGTTTTCTCTTTGCACATTACATGCTGGACATAGGAACACCCTTGATCAGCTCTCACCTCACAAAATGCTGTGTCAAGATGTTTACGCACGCCACAAAGTTTGAAAGTGGTATTAAGGCTGGCAACATAACATTTGATCTGGCTGCACATTATCTCTATTGAGTTTAATTCACAGTGATACGGGGGCAGTCAGAGTACAGTGTGGCCCGCTTGTTCAGCTAAATCATCTTTTACATATTTCTCAAACAGAGGCCTGTGAGTCTTCACCAGTTCCAGCTATTCGGTTTTGACAAGTCCTTCGTCGCATGTTACGTGTTTACTTCTCAGCCAGGAAATTACTTCAGCTTTCTTCCAGGATTTGTTCGGGATACGTTCTCACTGCAGACTCACTGTGATAGGGAGCATTATCTAACACTATAATACTACCAGGCACCAGCTTTGATAATATTCTTTCAAACCACAATTTAAACAAGTCACCAGTCATTTCATTGTGATAGTCTCCTTTTTTTTAGACTCAAACACAATCGCCACCCCCCACAAAACCATCATCGCTTCCAACATGTAACACTATCAGTCGCTTACCCCTCTCTGTTGGATTTTTTAGCCCTATGCTTAAACCTGAAAAAATGCCTGTTTCTTTGACTTTACGGTAGTGTCTAGCCATGCCTTTGATGTTGTATGCCCTTCATTAATCCACGTCTTGTCCAAATAGTATAATTTCCACCCCCGTTGTCTAAATTCTCTTATCTTGCAGAGCAAACACCTACGCCACAATATTATATCATCTCTGTCCACTGTGGTGCCTTTTCGAAATCTGGGAGTTCAGGATCAGAATTTACTGCCGATAACACCATTAATCGTAGTGGGTGCATTGTTATTTTAAAAAATGTGTGCACCTTCCTCCGGATAGCAGAATGTACAATTTCATTGCACTCCACGTCCAAAACACTTCTAACATGCAGCCTCTTTTTACCTGGTGTGGTAACACGGCTGGTAGTAGAAAAATTTTCTGCACTAGAAACAGACACACCAGTCAACTCGGATGTTAATTTCAGGATATCATTAATTGAACTGTCGGGATATGTTTCCATAAACTTAATGAATATGTTGAAGACACTAGTCTTCTGTCCACTTTTCAGAGGTTTTCTTCACTTATGCTGTACAACATCAGCCATTAAAGCGAACTGAAGAGTTATTGACCAGAAGCTTAGAATAATAATAAAATTTTCAATCGCTAAAACTCTTTCGCATTAAAGACTTTAAACTTCAAATTTAAGAAACAACTCATATTTTTAGGTTTAGAAATGGACTATTTACTGGGCGGGCAAAGAAGGAAAGAATTGTGAGGCAGTCAAAGTCATGTGGTTTTGTTTACGCTTACTTTATTCTCCGGTTGGAAAGATTTAGGAATCTTACATTTTAAGGCAAGCAGAGGATGGCTGTGTAGACTCATGAAGAGAACCTTTATACCAGAGATTGCCAAAGGACCCTACCAAAAAAATTGATTGAATTCCAGTGGTGTTTTATATTCAAAACTAAATTTGCATAATTTTCCCTTCCCCATTTATTGAGGTTAGAAATTGCTTAACACTGCAGGGAAATGGTGCTTAGTAAATACAGTATTTCATAGAGTAGGTATTTTTAGATTTTATAATATGTTTTTTATATTGTACCTAATATACTGGTATACATTGTGCAAGCAGTTGTGTTGAGGACACTGTTTAACTTCAAATTTTAGGAGTCACAATCAGAGGTTATGTACCATAAAATGTATAAATTTAATTGTCATGCTAAGACAATTCCAGGGAGAAAGGTTAGTCCAATGGCGCCCTGTAGATCGTCTGCTGCGGAATTGCAACTGTTCATTTGATATGCATGGGGAGGTACAGTTTAAAATATGATTTTGTTTTCAAGAACACCACACAAGGGGCAGTCAGGCAACTGTCAACTTGACTACGATTATTGGCAACTCGTCAGTGGCAGCGGCTTCAACTCGTGTCCGAGTAAGCATATTCTTCAGCAGTTTACATTTTCAGACTCACAATGCTTTGTGAATATGTTTGATATGACTTAGTAGCCCAATCTTGGTATAAAACATATGTCCACACATCACATGTAATGACTGGGGGAAGGGCAGGGCTGATCTTCCATGCTTGTTGTTTATCCTCTTAATGTCATCGTCGTTCCTCTTCAAACAGCATAACTGATGTAGAAAGACTGTGGCATGGGGGGGAGTTAGGATTCTCAGCAGGTGTATCCCAGGATTGTTTTTTATTCCTGCTCTTTTCATAGTATGTTTTAGCTGATCCTTGAAATACCTCAAAGAAGCTCCATGAAGTCTTGTGTCAGAGCAGAGTTCACCATACAGGAGTTGACGAAGAAGCTTGGTTTCTCTCGTGCTATGGACGTGTTCTGTCCATCTGAGACGGTGCCCAATGATGGTAGCCTCAGTGCTTATAGCATGTGCTTTCTCAAGAATTGCAAGGTTGGTGACATGGTCCTCCCGTTTGATGTTCAAGATTGATATAAGTTTTTGCAATGTAAGCGCTCTAGCTTTTTGATATCTTTACGGTAGAGGTTCCAAGTTTCACTACCATAAAGCAGTGTTGATATGACAACAGCATGCTAAACCATGATCTTGGTTTGCCTTGTAAGGTCCTTATTCATGAAGGCACAATGGGATAAACGTCCAAATGCTGAATGGGCAGCACCAATTCTCCTATCCACATCTTGTGAGCAGTTAGCATTTTAGCATTTGTTGGCAACTGTTATACAGTGAAACCTAGTTAGCACGTTCCTCATTAAGATGTTTTCTTAGCACATTGTAAATTCAAAGTCCCAATTCACGTCTTATTAAATCGGTGTTAAAATACCTCACTTATTGAGTCATAAATTTTCGCTACTTCCACCTAGTACAATCTCATTTTCTCTAGCCTTAAAAATGTTCTTTGTCATCCCTTGTAAAAAGAATAGACAATAGCCCTCACCACAGGAGGCAAGCGGGGGAAAATTGCGTGAAAACGGGAAAGGTCCTTGAACTCCTGAACTACAAGGGTAAATTACACCTTTGGGGTTCAAGCCATTATCCTCAGGAAAGTTGCTTTTTGCTTCCTGGTTTTTAGTGATGACCCAGTAAACCTGTTTGTGCTTGTATATCACATTCCATTCATAAGCTAAGAAATGAATTCTGTGTTGAGTGATAAAGTGAAGGATAGCAAATATTAGTGTGAATTTGACTAGCGTGCTGCACATTTTTCTTGTGGTTGCCCAGTTACGGATACTGAAAAAGGCATGAAATCGCTTGCTAATGAAGACAAAATTCCAATCCAGGGAGTGGACAGGCTTTCACATCTTTCAGCGGTGGTACATATGTTGAAATTCACAGCTTTGAATTTCGACTCGAGTCGATTGAAGTGTTTTGCATTCAAGTTAGCTGTGAAAGTCTTTCTCTCACACATGGCCAAGCTTAACCTCCAGATAATTCATGGTCGAAGAGGGTGACCAGAAAACAATGTTTAGTAACCCACTGGTCCGAAATATGGGGCTTCAGATAGATTTGTTGTAGAAACAGTGTGATCTGCAACAATACTTTGATACTGTAATGGACCCCAGTGCAACTGTTTTCATATTTGTTGCCTGGTGTTTTACATACCTTCCAATACACTGTTATTTAATAAGCACCAGTGGAAAATGTGACTTGCATAAGCCCTTTCCACTCGAAAATCGAGGTCTGCTCGACACTCGCTCTCTACTTCAAGAATTGGATGTCGAGCCATTTCGACAAATGCCTATGCAGAAAGGTAGCTGCATGTGTCCTGAACTCTCTCATCAAACTTTGGAACATATACGAGTAATCTTTCTCCCAGTACAGCTAGATATTCCATGGAGTGTATGTAGCCCAACTCTCGCTGCGCGCCAGTCCAGTTGTCATGGCATCAACAAGTAGATTGTGTCAGTTACAGAAGGATAAAAGCACGAGTATTCCCGATAGCAGCATTGAGGATACAGTACTAAATAGTGACAGTGATTTATCAGACATTTCTGAGTTTAGTGCTGGTGAATCAGGCGTTGAACAATCCTCAGATGATGAAAGTAATACAGATACAAACGTTGATGCAAGTTCTATGCTATGGCAGAATGTTTTGAATGACGATAGCGGGCCAATTGAATATCCTTTCTTCAGACAAACAGGGTTACTGGATGTCAATCTACCGAGCTCGATAGCTGCAGTCGCTTAAGTGCGGCCAGTATCCAGTAATCGGGAGATAGTGGTTTGAACCCCACCGTCGGCAGCCCTGAAGATGGTTTTCCGTGGTTTCCCATTTTCACACCAGGCAAATGCTGGGGCTGTACCTTAATTAAGGCCACGGCCGCTTCCTTCCCATTCCTAGACCTTTCCTCTCCCATCGTCGCCATAAGACATATCTGTGTCGGTGCGACGTAAATCAACTAGCAAAAAAAAAGTCAATCTACCAGTTCATGCAAGACCACTGGAATATTTTAGCTTGTTTTTTAACAAAAATGTTATTGAGGATATAGCCAGTGAAACAAATAAATACGCTGGGGAGAAAATTCTTAAACTGACGCGGACAACGAAGCCTGGGTCTACGTGGAGGACATGGACAAAGGTGATATTTACTGAAATTTTAGTGTTTATTGGTGTTATTCTCAACATGAGACTTGTCACTGTAGCTAACTTACAAGACTACTTACCCCAGCAATAGGTAACACATGTGCCATTCTTTGCAACATTTTTATGCGAGATAGATTTATGCAAATTTTCTGGATGTTGCATATGGCTTCTAATCCAGGAGATATTGAAAGAGACTATACCATTACTAGGACACACAAAATCAGATACCTTCTGAAATACCTACAATCGCAGTTCCACAAATTTTTCATACCTGGCAAAAATAATCAGATGAGTCTACCATTGATTGGTATCAAGGAGAAAATAAGTTTCAAGACCTACAACCCCAAGAAACCGAACAAGTGGGGAATAAGAATTTTTGTTCTGGCTGATAGTGCTACTAAGTACATCCATTCTTTGATTCCTTATTATGGAAAAGTTACTGCAGTTGTAAATAACCTAGATTATGCTAATAAACCATTCACTACAATGATTGCAATTGGATAGGCTGGCTGTTGCAGCAAGAGGATCAGTGGAAGGTTACAAGGTTTTCACAGACAGATATCGCACTAGTGTCAGCTAGGCTGAGGAACTTCTGAAACAGAAATGTCACCTTATTGATACACTTATTCCTGGCAGGATAGGAAATCCACCAGATATAAGAAAGGGCCTGAAATTGAAAGTAGGTGAGATAAAGGCTTATCGTTTTATGGTCTTAGGGTGGAAGGACAAGTGTGTCGTTTTAATGCTGTCTACTTGTCAGAACATGGCAACACAAATTGTGAGCTCATATGGAGAAGGAGGCCAACAAAAGGACACACCAAAGCCAATTGTCGTGTGCGATAACACAAAGGAAATGGGTGGGGTCAACCGGGCCGATCATTTTTCCGCTACTTACTCATTCATAAGAAAAACTCTAAAATGGTGGAGGAAAATGTTTTTTCTGGGGATTAGAAATAGCCATTGTAAATTCATATATAATTTACTGCCAGAACATGAAGTTTGAAGCTAAGCCCATGGACCATCTCAGATTCTGGAGACAGCTGATGGAACTGCTGATTGGTGATCGTGTTCCGTAGAAATAGTCTCACTCGTCAGCATTTGCCACGGACAAGGAAGAAGCAGAAAGACTGGATGGAAGACAATACATCCTTGACCGGTGGGCTGAGAACAAGCATAAGGACTGTGCTGTGTGTAGCAACATTTTCGGACTGCAGGGTCGTCTATCTTCTCCAGCGGGATGTTGGCTTTGAGTAGCATTGCTGTTGTTTCGTGAATAAATTCTATTTTTTCACTAGCTTTCTTTTGCATATCTAATGAGAGTTCTATTGTTGCCTGCCCTTTCACTGTTGGAGTGCTAAATTTGTGTTCTGAATGTTCCTTATTTTTAACCCTTTCACTACCAGTGTTGCTCCTAAGCAACGTGTATTTCAAGGTCACCTCACCAGTTTTTATTTAGACTGGTCCCTTCAACCCCATTGTTGCCATGAAGCTACAGGTGTGCGTTTTCATAAAATGACTACAGATGCCACTTACAACACAGATCTAGGTGGCAGTGTGTGTGTTTAGTATGTGAAGTGAATCAGCTGGCTGTGATCTAGTACCGCCAGTGTTACAAAATCACGTTTCAGAACAATTAATGGTGAGTTAACTTTTTATATTAGTGTATTTGCCAACTTAATGTACTGTTGTAAGATTATGTACCATGATAAACTGGAATATGTATGATAGCTAGTGAACATATCTGATTAGAAAATGGTGTTGCTCTCGAGCTACATTGGGGTTAAATATAAACAAATCATTCTAACCTAACTTTTACCAACCGGATTGTAATTCCATTTTATACTTGTTTTATGCCAATAGTCAAGATGAAACCAACACAAATAGGAATGAAAAGGACCTTCTTGATATTCTTGAACAGTTATCAGGTGGAATTCTCTATTCTGAAACAGATTAATTGTTAGATTTTGAGGACTCAGAAGATGAAACAGCCGTATTTCGTGAAGCATAGTTGTGGCTCTCACAAATGAGCTTCCTGAACACAAAAACTGGTTTTCTTCTCTTCAACTTGCCATTGCACTGAAAGAAAGGGGATTATTCTGTGTGGGCACAATACGGAATGACAGGCTGGGCAAGTGTCCTCTGAAGTCTGAAGCTGAATGAAAACGCTCTGGAAGAGGCAGCTACGACTGGCGTGGGGAAAAAGACAGTAATGTGGCACTTATAAGATGGTATGACAGAAAAGCAGTGAATTTTATATCAGCTTATGCTGCAATTGATCCAGTAGGGAAATGTAAAATGTGGAATGCATCACAAAAAGTAACCATGGAAATAGATTGCCTCAGTGTTACAAAAGAGTACAACTTCTTCATGGGAGGGGTAGATTTGGCTGGTATGCTTCAGGAATTGTACAGAATGGATTTGAGATCAGTGAAGTGGTACACTAGAATTATATACTGGTGTATTAGTGTTGCCGTTATGAATGGATGGTTGTTGTACCGTAGACATCAGGCTCAACGACGTAACAAATGTCAATATTCAATGGCAAAATTCCAGGCAAATATTGGAAGTGCGCTTACGAGATCAGGGCAGGGGAAAGGTACAAAACGTCGCTCCAGTGATGCACTCAAAGAACCCACTAAAAGGCGAACATTTGCAGTCCGCCCAAATGATGACATTCGGTACGACGGGTCTGAACACTGGCCGGGATACTCTGGTAAAGCTAGATGCAAATTTTCCCCAGGTGGACTCACTCAAGCAGTATGTGCAAAATGTAATGTAAACTTGTGCCTAACTGTAGCAATGGCAAACTCCCTCACACCTCGTCATTGGTTTTTGTGGTATTCCTATAGCTGTATAGCCTTCGGTGGTGCTGTTTGAGGATCCAACCTGCCTCTGGGCTGATGACTTAACAGGCAGCAAAAAAATTGCTTCACTCTGTTCCATACCAAGTAGGCCTTACGTGTGTCCTGTATTTGTTACTGGAATGATAGTGCTTGTAAAGGAAAGTTGTTAAAGTAATGTGACGTTTCTCCCATCATCCAGTGTTCTAAAACATGTTATTATGATATTTTAATGTTTCTTGTACTGTGTAATGTCTTAATTATGATACTGTAATGTTTCTAGTACTGTGTAATGTCTTGATAAAGTAGAGTAGAAAATTTAAATTTTCAGTTTATTTTGTCTTCGAATTACCACTGAGCCCCAATGTTGCTCTGAAGCAACATGTTCAAAAATCCAAGTCTAGGAGGGAATTTTTTTGAAAATGGCAAAAATGCATTTGAATGTGACCAATTAGTATAGAACAGCACAAATACAAAATTTATTAAAATTATTTTTACTCTTGGTGTTCAAAGGGTTAAAACAATGTTTTGAGACAGTATCTTTTTCCTCCCACTCGATGCGAACTTTACAAAATTTACACATTAAAATATTTCTTTCCGAAATGTAAACTGTTTAGCTCTGCTGTGCATCGTAACACTTGTCAAGCGACCCATCTTCGCTACTGTTTGTGATCATGTTCTTAATTTTACCTGACCACAAAGCCAAATTACACCAGTCAATTGTGCTGCCTGTAGACGTCATTAGGAATTCCAGGATTGCGCAATGCCATGAGGAGACAGGCTGAGGTAAGATTACCAGCCACCACAAGAACAACATTCCAAACATTTCGTTTGGCAAGAAGCCTGGAGCCAACCCCTTTTCTTTGATGCCATGTCTTAGAGATTTTCCAGAACATTAATGATAACATATTTCTTTCCTGTTGATGAATTTTTGTTCGCTCTTCCTTTTCTTTTCATACATAATTTTGGAACAAAATGTCAAGCTCGTTATTCACTACAGAGTTCGCTGTAATATCGTGCTTATCGCAAAATAATTGAATTTTGCAGAAACATTTGATTCGCAAAGATATCACAAAATCGCCTCAAAATATTTTTGTCGCGTTTATCGTTAATGCGTAAAATCATGCCTTTAGTGATAGGTAATTATTGTGTCCTTGGTTGGATGCAGCGAATGGCCTCTCAGAAAGAAAAATCAATACTGGCGTGCATGCACCTAAAGCTGCTTCTTGCTCGAGTGAGCTCGCTACCGGGCACTTCGCCTTTGTCTGGGATCCAAGATGGATGTGCATATGTACGTGTCCATTGGGACACATTGAGTGGTCGACGGAATGGCGTTTGGTACTCCAGGATAGACTGATTTAGTCTATCATATTCATTCTTTTATAAATAGATCACCGGGCGAGTTGGCTGTGTGGTTAAGGGCACGCTGCTGTGAGCATAGCCTTCTTCTTAATCCCTTAAATGGGGAATCGTTTCATAACATCAACCAGCCAGTGGGTAATTATTCAGCGCAACGTGCACGTTTGGAATGGGTACAGTAGCATGCGGCAGATGTAAATACTCAACAGAAAAATATATTTTACTTGATTTATTTAAATTATTAGTGATATAGTAAAAATTCAATAGCATTATATTATTACCATTTTTCTTGTAAACCCATAAATGTATACATATGTACACAGTGAGTTCATACAAAAGTGACTATAAAAAGTGTTCCTTTCATCATTATGATGACATTTTTCAAGTTTCCAGATATGCATCAATATGTTACACATACTTTCTGGTTCATAGGTCATTCAGAAATTGCGCACAGTGTGGTAAATACAGAAGCACAGGCAAGCACAAAGTGCCAGTCACATTCCTCACAGCAGTAGACAGTTTCCCGTTGCCTCTGGTTTGACAGGCATACAACACAACATTTTATTTCTGAGCTATTAGTAAGTTCCCACTTTTTGTCACGACTTCTATTCTTCATTTTCCCAGATTGAGTTTTTCTTTTCAATTGATTGTGTGGCATATAAATTTGCGTGATCAGCAATTAGAGTACATAGTTCGTCGGTAAAAAAGAATTCAAAAATGTTTAGCGGATCACATTTCAGTACTATGTATATACCTGCATCTCCAATGAAAGGAAATCTAGACCTAGGCTTACTTGGAATGTCAGTCCATACAGTGTCACTTCCCACTTCTTCTTCTTCTTCTTCTTCTTCTTCTTCTTCTTCGTTTTGTGTGTCACTTTGCCCATCAATGGATGGACGCGTCAGTAATAATACTTTATTAACGTTAATACCATTTTACATAACAGTAGAGAAGAATAAACAAAACAAAACACACTAAAAAGAAAGTTCAATGGAGTATATGTAGAAAAATATGTACAGATATATACACAGGTTATATTACAAGTAATCACAGGAAAGTAATAGTCAGATTTGGAGATTATGTAAGTGATTTCTCAATTTTGACAATGAGCAGTTAAATATATCAATATCCAGTTTGTTTAGAGATCTTGACATTCATTCAATTGGCCCATTGAATGCGTAGTTAGTTCTATGCCAATTTGTAGACAATGTATTCTTGAACCTTGTGCGTCTGTCTGGTACATGTACGTTAATTTTTGCAAGGAGTTGTGGACAATTCACCAAGGAATGAAGCAATTTAAAAATGAAGAGTGTATCCAATAATTCACGGCATTGTGACAGGCTATGCATATTTAAGGACTGTTGTAAGGATGTATAATCATCATTATCATATGAGAATCCTGCTCTAAATGAATATAAATGAAGAAATTTATGTTGTACTGAATCTAATCTATGGATAGAGGTCTGATGAGAAGGGTTCCAAACAGGTGTACAGTATTCTAGTATAGGACGTACCGTAGACACATACAGCAATCAATAGGTAGCTAAGTTTGAAAATTCTCTAGAATATCTAGTAATGCAACCCAATCTTTGAAATGCTTTCTTACAAATATTTTCAATATGTTCATTAAACGATAGGTTATAACTGAATAAAACACCAAGGTCATTAACTTGTGAAACAGGAGTTAGAATGTTATTACTAAATTTGTACTGAAATGATATTTTCTTCTTGTTTTAAAAAAATGATATTATTTTACATTTCTCATGATTAAGTTTCAACCCATTTTGAATGCAATACTTTTCCAGATGATGTAAATCGTCTTGAAGTTTTAAACAATCAAGTAGACATTTAATTTGCATAAAATTTTTTGCATCGTCAGCAAACAAAAGCAATTTCGAATTCTTAAGTATATTTTTAATGTCATTTATGTACAGAGTAAAAAGTAAGGGCGCAAGATGAGACCCTTGAGGAACTCCACTGGTAACAGTAATAAGTGCAGAAAAGATACGATTCAAACCATGAGGGGAGAGGCCCATTAATTCTGTAGCCTGTTAGTTTTTGCAGCAAGATATCGTGGTCGACAGTGTCAAAAGCTTTTGAGAAGTCTGTATAAATGCAGTCCACTTGTGAGTGGTTCTCTATTGCATGCAAGAGGAACTGATAGAATAAAAGAAGATTGCTACAGGTTGACCGTCTTGAAAAGAATCCATGTTGCTCATCAATGATGATGTTTCTAAAGAGAGGTGTGATTTTGTCAAGAATTATTGAGTCAAAAATTTTGGAAATATGAGAAGAAATTATAACTGGTCTATATTGTTTTATGTCAGTTTTATCACCATTTTTGAAAACTGGACTAACAAATCCTTTCTTCCATTCCACTGGAAAAAGCCTTGGTTTAATGATAAGTTGAACAGATAAGAGTGCTTCACATAAAATAAATGAGCAGTACTTGAGCAGGTACGTTGAAACACCATCAGGTCCGACAGTTTTCTTTAATTCTAGAGATATCAGTTTGTTGTAAATTTCTGCCTTACTAATGTTTATAACTGATGGTTTGACAGAAAAAGGATAATCGTATGACATACTACTACTACGATTACTACTATTCTGATAAGAGGAATAAACGGATGAAAAGTGGTTAGCAAAAAGACTGACAATATTTTATCGGCTGTAACTTCATTAAGATGCATTGTTGAAGGAATATTATTACATGTCCTTTTAGAACTTAGATATTGCCAGAATTTCTGTGCATTGGAAGTAATACTTCGTTCACAGTTGGAGACATACATTGTATAGCAAGATTTAGATTCAGACTTTCATTCATTTCCTAATTTCGAGAAATACTGATAATCACTATTGAGACCTGATATTTTGTATCGCTTGTGTGCTTTCTTCTTTTCAGTAATCAGGGACTTCAATTTATGATTAAACCACTTTGGGAATTTGGTAGTCTTAAAATTCTGTATAGGGATGTAAAGTTCCATGCCATAATGTAGTACTGAATAGAAGATTTCTACTGCTTTATCAGTTGATACATTTTGAAACATCTCCCAGCTGAACTGTGACAGATAATAATTTAGTCCATTATAGTCACCATTTAAAAAGTCAAAATAAAAACTATCAGCAGGCAAGGAATTGTATAGCTCATTTATAGGTAAAGAAATCTCTAATGCTGGGTGGTGTCTATCGAAGGGGACAATGCTTTCATTACTAGATTTTACTTCAGTGGAACTGGAGTTACTGAAAATCAAATCAAGAAAGTGATTTAGAAAATTTGGGATAGCATTAAACTGATTTAAACAGAGATAAGAAAAATTGTTAATAACTAAACTGGACTGCATAGTGTGGTTACCTACTGACATACGGCCAGAAGATGTTTCTTCATTTACTATCCAATTAAGATGTGGTAGATTGTAGTCACCAACAATGAGCAATAAATGGTTGTCAAGATTTGACATAATTTTTTCAACAACACTGCAATGTTCGAAATATTTTTGGACAGGAGACTTGGGTGGAATGTATACAGCACCAATGATTAATTTTGTGGTGTTAAAAGTCAGTGACACGAACAACTGTTCAACTGTGTTAATGCACGGTATCAGAGTAGGTTTAAACCTCTTGTTAATACAGATCATTACCCCCTCATGGGATGCCTTCATACTCGTTAAAGAAGACCTATCACATCTGAAAATTGAATACGTTTCGAGTCCGAGTTCCACATCACTAATTTCATCATTTAAGTTTGTTTCGGTTAATACCATGAAGTCATAGTCAGCTAAACATGCAGAAATTTTAAGTTCAGTTAGTTTGCTTCGAAGTCCATTTACATTTTGATAGTATCCTCTAAAGTGTTCAACTAACCTTGGTGCTATCTTAGTATCTTGGATGTCATTTTCCACAATAGGCCTACTAGTAGATATCTTTGTTTCTACAGGTTCATTGATTTTAGTGATCTGATAAGAATCTAACCTAGTCTGTGTACCTTGCACATTAACACTATTCCCCAATACAGTTTTAAAAGAACCTAACCTATATAGACTATCATGAATTTTAAAAGAACCTAACCTATACAGACTACCACGAGTATTAATACCATTCCTCGATTCTAGCATGACAGACCGACCTATATCGGTCACTTTATCTAGTTTTTTAGAGGAATGGGATCAGTATCTTGTAATAAATGTTCGTCACCGATATAATTCATCGTCTTTCCTTACCAAGCCACGTTTACGTCACACGGAACAGTTTACCACCATATACAGACCAATTTACAAAAAATTATCAGAACATGGACAATGGGGTTTGCAGAACAATTGTATCGTAACAGCAACAAAGACAACAACTCGCAAATTTAGTCATTTCAATGTACATATACACAAATAAATTCTTTACAGAGAATTTGACGCGAACCGCACGAGGCAACACAAGACAGCTGTCGGACTGCCGCCTAGGCGCGAACTACCCGAAAGGCGTGAGACCGGATAAAAATGAATAGGACAGCAATGATCACATCTAATATGAATGGAATTAGTTTTAAATTACGATAGTAGATGGCAGAAGTGGTTAAGAATAGGCAGCTAACTCAACGTAAGAACACATTTAGAATTACAAGAACGCCTAAAGGTGTCAAACCCAATACTCATGCGACAGCTGTTGACTCTTTTAGGCATCAAACCCAGTTAAGGGGTTAACCAAGGCGTACTCAGAAAAAAGACGCTACACTAGTAATTATGGAGAGGAATAATTAATGCTCCAAGTGGTAGTGTTTCACTAATGCACATTACAGAGAAGATTTTATTTGTTTTCTAGTCTTGTTTTACGCCTTTTAATACTACCATCTCATCTTTAGAAACGGGAGATAGCTTAGGCTTCTTTCAGATTGGTGTGAGAGCGGGTAAATTACAGCCGCGCAAAACTCCTTGTGCTTTTCAGCAGACCCTTTTCAACACTTTTCAGTGTAGGTAATAAAAATGGACCATCATCGTCTTTGTTTATTCTACCTTCTACACTTAGGAAAAAATGAAACAAAGCCAGAGAATGTGGGTGCACACAGTGATTGGACAGAGAAGTCAAGTGGGAGCATTTGGCACACTGTTTCATTACTTGAGAATGGACGGTGGCAATTTTTTTTTAACTACTTTCAGATGTTAGTATCCTCCTTTGATGAACTCCTGTTTAAGTTACACAACTGTATCCTTTGGGGAAACACCAAAATGAGGGATTCCATACAACCTGCTGAATGCCTGAACTACTTACCAAATGTATTTTGTTCCTTGTCAGACATATTCTCGAAATCACTAGAGATTTAGCAGCAAATCTGTCACCATGCCTCTGTTGTGTTTGTACTGGATTTATATTATTCCAGAGATTGGTCCCACATCACTGGTCTTTCTGACACTGCAGTTATTATTTTCTCAATATCTATTTCGGGCTCCATATCAACCACAGTAAAACTCGCAGGCAACAGCACACGAATAAATTGATAAATTATACATAAATGTACCTAATTTAGGAATATTTCCGATGAATGGGCGCAGATCTACCGATGACGCAGGCGCAGTCAACACACTGTTTGTGATGACATTCATAAATACCAATGTCCAATAAACACTAACTGCGGGCGCAGGACCATGTCTCGCTATGGACATCTCACTAAAACATTTCTCCCGCACTTGGTTACTCTCTGCCTCCGCATCATCTGACAGATTCTGTTTGAACAATCGGTTCTTAGTTTAGGCAGATCCACAACTAGGCACGGAAGCCAATCAAACCCGCGACGTCTGAAAGAGGCCTTAGATCTTCCACTATACCTGTACATTTACTTATTTCCTGTTGCTCCCTCTGGAGCATAGGGCCTTGGCGAAATTTCTTCGCACAGTACAGTTCCTGGCCATTTTCTTAACTTCACTCCAGGTCTTGTCAACCTCAATTAATGCAATAATTAAGTAAAATATGTGCATCCCAAGGTGGGTGGGACGTGATGTCTCGACCTCCCTTCTTTTATGCCGTGAAAAGAAAATCTTTTCGCGACATGCCGGCCTCCCATTTTTTTATGTCCCCGTGATGGTCGGTGCGATTTCCATTTCGTTCGTCCTCTTCCAAGTCTTCATGGGCAGGCATCACTTTCTGGTGCCTTGAGGGTTCCAGTCCAGTGCCGCCCTCTCAACAGCTCCATCCAGCTTCCTTAATGTGTGCCTGATCCTGCACCATTTTGTCTTCTTGATCTGGATGTCAGTCGGCTGCTGATTGGTTGTGGTCTAAAGATCTTAATTTGAGATTATGTCCGGCCTCCTCACATTTGTTATGCGACACAGACATCTATTCATGAACACCTGAAGCTGGTTATTGATCTGTTTTGTAACTTTCCATGTTTCACAGTCGTATAGAAGAATCTACTTTACATTGCTGTTGAAGAGGTGAAGCTTACTCTTCCTGGAGATGTTCTATTCTTCCACACGGGGTAGAGCTGGACAAACGCACCATTTGCCTTCCGGATACGGCTTCGAACATCTTCCTCTGCTCCCCCGTCCGTTGTAACTATACTTCCAAGGTAGATGAAGGGCTCAACTCGCTCAATTTCCTTTCCATTTATTGTTACATACTATCCACTTCATATCCGTATCGACTATATGATCCAATTAATTAATTGAAGGAACAAGAATCCACCTGATCGATACTTTCACTTTTATTTAGCCTTAGGCTATTTCAATAGACATTAAATTAAAAATTCAGAACATGTTTCGAATGCATTGCATTCATCATCAGCTGCTTACATTTGGCAAAAGTAAAATTAGCTAAGAACAGTCTCACAATTTTCTTAAAACCTTAAAAACAAGTGTTAGTAGTGCATGTGTGAATGGATGTGGGGGGGGGGGGGGGAGGGGGGTAGAGGGGGGGATGCATTGAAGGCAATTGTTAGTTAAACTATGACTTCTTATTAAAATCTTAATGTTAAAAACACTGATGGACTAAAATATAGTTCACTATAAGTCTTGTGAATTTTCCATAAGTTCGTTGATTACTGAAGAACTTGTATGCACTATGTGAAGTATTTCTGTTGAACTGTTGGTAAAAAGTTTCCTTAAGAAGGCATCCGGTGTTTTCACATCTCTTATCTCCTGTTGGGTGGAGAGGTGTGGCTTGTTTCGAATATGAAGTTTGCTATTTGTAGTTTGAATTGAAAAAAGTTGGATCGTCTGTATCATGACCTGTAACCGGCAGGAAAAATATTGCGAACACCTACTTAAAGTTAAAGGTAAAAATAGCGAAAGTCAGCAAAGACATAGTTTTTCTTAAGGAATGCCTTAAAAATGACCTAATACCTAAATTTCTAAAAGGAACTCAAAAGAAAGAAACTGGATTCAGAATACCACTCAGTAACTCAAAGAATGGTCAATCGAACCTGGTTAAAGAGGGAAATTAAATTCATGTATAAAAAGAAACAGTTTCTTAATCACGAACTATACACTACTCATCTCAAAGCTGCAACCACCCTTTTACCGTTAGAATGGAATTCTTTCCTCATATTTAGCAGAGATAAAATAGAAAAGTTAATGGATAAGAAACAGGTTCCTTTAAATAAGAAGTTAGATAACCTAGAAGAAGATCGTTCGAAGAAGGGGAACGAGTTACAGTTTAAATCAGCAACTAGACAAATCACATACCTACCCGCTGTCGAAAATTTATCAAAAACTATTCTTACAGAACAGGAATAGCAAATTTTGAGTAAAGGCCCGAAATATAATTGGCAGGCTACTAATAGAAGTAAGGAGTTAACCCTTACCTTAGCTGAAACCGAAGCAGCCATTCAGACCCTTCCAATTGAAATGCAGAACGATTTGAGATATGAGGCTAAGAAAAAAATTCCGTCCCTCATAAACGGTTTCAGGAATAACACCCATAACACTAGAGCAAACAACGAATTACAACGGAAAATCAAGCAAAGTGACGTAGTCGTAACCAAGGCAGATAAGGGAGAATCAATAGTTATTCTGAACAAAGCCGATTACATTGAGAAAACCGAAACCTTTTTTAATAACAACAAGTTCAAAATAGTAAGTAAAGATCCCACCCTAAGGATTCAGAGAAATTTGAAAAGTATACTCAAACAAAGTACTTTTCTTCTTAGTGAGCAGGAATCACAAAAGCTGATTAATATGAACCCAGGACTCCCTACTGCAAGAGCCTTGCCCAAATTGCATAAAAAAGATATACCTATTAGCCCGATAATCAACTTTCGTAAGAGCCCTACATATAAAACATCGCAATACATTCATAGATTCTTAACACAAAATTACATCTACTACGCCAACACAGCCGTAAAAAATTCTAGCGATTTCTGCAAGAAAATTAAGGACTTTAAACTCAAATCCTCTCACACAATATGTTCCTTTGATATAAAAGATATGTACACCAATATCCCCATAGAGAAGGCTATTAAAATCATAAAAACCAACCTATTAGAACATAAAAAGGTAAGCATACCCGAAATAGAAGAGTTTATGGTTATCCTTGAATGCGTACTTAGTCAGAACTATTTTATGTTTAACAGTAAGATTTATCGGCAGGATGGCCTCCCCATGGGTGCTCCAGCCTCGGGCATACTAGCAAACATTTATTTGGATTACTTGGAACATTCCTACATTATAGACCATATCAAAGGACTTGATTTATGGGTGCGCTACGTTGATGATACGTACGCCATAATTGACAAGGATCATAATGACAGTTCTAGCATTTTACACACGTTGAACACCTTAGACCCCAATATACAGTTTACTGTTGAAGAAGAAAAATAATGGTTCGATTAATTTTTTAGACGTGACCACAACTAAAAAAGATAACCAATTTCACTTTGGAATTTATAGAAAACCTACATTCACCCCAACAACCATTCATAGTAACTCCCTACACCTCGATTCACACAAAAAATCAGCGTACCACAGTTTTATCAATAGAGCTTTTGAATTCCCGTTAAACAACAAAGAGAGAAATAAAGAACTAGCCTTTATTCGACAGCAGGCCCTTATTAATGGTTTTAATTTAAAAACCATTAATGGATTAATTGCCAAACGCAAGCATAAACTACAAACAAACTTAACAAAACAATCAGAGCAAACAAAAAAGTACATAAGGTTCACCTTTAACAATCCCAACATTTATGCAATTACCAATTTATTCAAGAAGCATGACATCAAAATAGCGTTCTCAACGAATAACAATACAAGACATAAGTTTTTCAACCACAATACGTTCAATCGAAATAGTGAGGAGCGGTTCCAGGATTCAGGTGTTTATAAACTGACATGCAATCAGTGCAAGGCCACATACATAGGGCAATCAGGACGTAACTTCACAATAAGGTACTTAGAACACGTCAATGCGGAGAAACATAAAAGATTCTCTGCAATGGGAGTACACATGAGTGAAACAGGCCATAGATTCACAGACATTAAACAAGACCTAGCAATTCTCAATAGGCTAAACAAGGGAAGGTTAATGAACAGTCTAGAAAATATTCATATACTTCTAGACAAGTCATTTAATAAGGACAAGAATTTGAATGAAGTAAACGAACAGAGAAACCCCTTATTCGAATGCATATTGAGATACATTGAGTTATTACGAAGGAAGCAAACACGCCCAGCGCACACTCAAGCAGTCACAAGGCCGACACGTCACAAGCAGAAACCACCTCCCCGCGCGATATAGCAATGATGACACGTCCGCATTTCCCCTCCCTCCTAACCAGGCTAACTCATGAACTACAGCACACAGTTACAATACAAGGTTGAAGGCAGCCGGATTAAACCCACTCCCGTAGCACGGGAAGTTAAACAAACACGCAAGGCAAGGGTAAGTTCATACTTCCATACTTTCCAACACTTAAAGACTTATTATCCGCCACGTTTTTCTAATTCCAACTAATAGCCGCATTTTTTTTCCCTGCCGGTTACAGGTAGTGATACAAACGATCCAACTTTTTTCAATTCAAACTACAAATAGCAAACTTCATATTTGAAACAAGGCACACCTCTCCACCCAACAGGAGATAAGAGATGTGAAAACACCGGATGCCTTCTTAAGGAAACTTTTTACCAACAGTTCAACAGAAATACTTCACATAGTGCGTACAAGTTCTTCAGTAATCAACGAACTTATGGAAAATTCACAAGACTTATAGTGAACTATATTTTAGTCCATCAGTGTTTTTAACATTAAGATTTTAATAAGAAGTCATAGTTTAACTAACAATTGCCTTCAATGCATCCCCCCCCCCCTCTACCCCCCCCCTTCCCCCCCCCCCCCACATCCATTCACACATGCACTACTAACACTTGTTTTTAAGGTTTTAAGAAAATTGTGAGACTGTTCTTAGCTAATTTTACTTTTGCCAAATGTAAGCAGCTGATGATGAATGCAATGCATTCGAAACATGTTCTGAATTTTTAATTTAATGTCTATTGAAATAGCCTAAGGCTAAATAAAAGTGAAAGTATTGATCAGGTGGATTCTTGTTCCTTCAATTAATTAATTGGATTTCCATTTATTGTCAAGCTGGTCATGACATCCAAATTAATCCTCATCTCTTTAGTCTTGTTTGTGTTTATCATGAGACCTGCACATTCCGCTTCCTTCTGCAACCTACTCAGTTTGTCTTCTATGTCCCGGTACCACTGTGCTATAAGGCAAATGCTATCTGTGAAGTCAAGATCTTCAAGCCTGTCTCTCACCTCCCATTGAAAAACCCCTCTTCCGTCCTCCCATTACCCTCTTCATCACACTATCCAGGACCAGCAGGAACAGATTGGAAGAAAGAGCACACCCCTGTCTCACTCCAGACTTGACGTTTATCTTTTCTGTTAGTTTCCCTTCATGAAGAACCTGACACTGACAGTCATACCCCTCGTACATCTCTTTCATGATCTTGATGATCTTTGATGGAATTCTGTATTCCTCAAGGGTCTTCCACATGATTCTTTGATTTACAGAATCAAAGGCTTTCTCGATGTCCACGAATTAGAGGTAAAGGGTATTCCGCCATTCCACACTCTACTCTATGATGATTCGGAGTGTATTGATGAGATTCACACAGTTGCGATGTTGCCTAAATCCTGCTTGTTCCTTTCAAAGCCTTCTTTCTACCGATTCCTTTATGTGATTCAGGATGACTCGCGACAGCACTTCGCTTGGAATGGAGAGCAAGGTGATGCCCCTCCAGTTGTTGCAGTTTGTTGTATCCCATTTTTTCGGTAGCGTGAATATCAACCCCTTCTTCCAGTCGGTTGGTATTTTCTCCACTTTCTATATCTTTTCCAGCAGCGGGTGCAGCAATTTGATTGTAGTATACCCGTACATATACGACATAAAATGCACACGTCAGAAAAATATCTAATGTTTACACATCTCTGGGTAGTTTTTATTCTTCCGTTCAATAGTATGTTTTCTTGCTTAATGTATTATCCTTGCTTGTCCCTTGCAGAAGTGTCTTAACAAGGTTTTACTGCATTTTACTTTTCTTGGGATAATTTCCCTGGAATAATAGGTCCCACGATCTCCAGAATGCAGGCAGACATCTACATGGCCAATTGGCCCTTAACGTTTTGGTCTTCTGGCAATCTCTTAATGTGGAATTTTTATTTGATTGATCATAATTTTATAGAAACTTTTAATTTAGTAATGACATCAATCCATGATGCAGACCAGTATCTGATTTACAGTAAACTAAATGTTATTAGGCCTAGTATGGAGGGAGTTAAGTCTGTCTGCAGACAGATAAGGGTTGAAAATGTTCAGTATGACCCCCTTTAGGAACACCATTAGCTTGACATCGGTGTGGGGGCTTGTGTGCTTGTTCCGAGCTGCACATTTGCACATGGTGTATTGGCCTCTCTAGTTGAGCCAGGAATGTTTCCCCCAAGTTGCCTGAGAGATTTTGTGTTTTCTTTCTTCATATCTGTTTCTTCCTTTTCTGTCCTAATGCCACCTTTATCATTTCTCATTCTGTATATCCAGCCTCTTTGCCTCGGGTAGTGTTTTTTTCCTGTGGGGGTGGGGGCAGATAGCGGTGGTGGATTTTTTTAAAATCAAAAGTTTCAGCTGTGGCAAGGTGATACATGGCTATTGGGTTAGTAGCTGCTAGCAGCCCACCTCCATATACGGGACCAAAAATGGAACCCTCCAACTTCAATTTTTCATCCAAAGAGTGCGTCGTTTCTGAAGGGAGTTCGTAAGCCATTTTGGGTTGAATATACCCATTTTAGGTTTTTTATGATTTTGATGGCTGCAAGTCCATTTTATAATGTGCATGTATTTTGTTTTTGTTTTCTGAAAACATACCCCAAACATCATATAACCTCCATTTAAATGCCACGTATTATAAGATAGCTACACCTCCTTTCTAGATCTGTTCCTTCAGGTCTGAGAACTGGAGTATTTTCCATTTTCTGTGGGAGGTTTGTGTGTTGGCTAGCCTAATAAACAGATGCTATGGTGCATTCTCGTGGGGGGGGGGGCATTTACATGTGCTGCTCAAAATGTTTTTTTATCCTTGTGGTTGTGTGGTGTGTATATAACGCATTATCATCTAACATCATATAAGTAATGTTATCTATCTGTTGTTGCTACCCGTAGTTTGATCTTTTTTTTAATAATATAAATAATAAAACAAATGTTTCACAATATAACATGCTTGAAAATTCAAGTGATACATTCATTTTGCCAGTCAGTGTATTAAAGTTCTTTTCCAGGGAATTGTGTACGTAGAAGTGTGAAATGTTTTACACTAATTCCATATTTAGTTGTGGTGTTGGTGAATTTTTATTCCTTCGCTTGTAATTTATTCATGGGAGTTACCAAATATTTTTATGAGAAAATATGGAGAAATTTTAGTGTAATAATTTATTTAAAAGATAGAGAAAATAAACTTTTCCTTCTGCATTTAAAAGAATCAGTGTATTGACAAAACGTGTACCAACAACGGCATAAAAGTTCAACCTCATAAGATTAATAGTTTCTGAGAAAAGTGCAGTCAGTTGTTCATTTTAACACTGCCAGTTTAGAACTTAACAACCTTCCCTTAAAGAGCACTGTGAAGAAAAAGAACACTCTTCAGTCCTATTGTTCTGTTGAATCATGAAGCGTGTGTGAATTGTCTGCCTCAATTCCTGGTTGCATTCAGGGTTGGTGGACAGAGTTTTCTCCTGGAGAGCCCCTTCTTGATAAGTAACGCCATAGAAAGCATTGTTGATGAGATGCACAAACTGCATGATGGTAGTGTACTCATTAAAACAACTGCAGTTGAACATATACTAAATACTTGTACTTTTAGCACTATTTTACTAAATAAATGTACTTAGAAGTCACACACACCCACCCGCTACGAAACACATCAAGATACACAGCATAATCAAATACCTACCTCACCTCTCTTCATAAATTGTCGTGGATGGACTGGAACAAATTAAGACAGTTCAGAGCTGGACCCATACGTAGACAAAAAGGGGAGAGAAGGACAGAAAAGGCAAGAACCCATAACCCCCATGAATAGGATCAAAAAAATGGGGTTTATTATCAACACACACAACACTAAAATGAAAACAAGAAAATGGGAAGCTGCTTTGAAAAGTTACTTACATAACTGCAGGCAAAATGCACATTGAGTAGGACCATGTTCATCAACATAGTAGGTTTCTATATTTCCCGGCTAGAGTGCACACAGTTGCCCAATTCAATTCAGTACGACCACATACGAATACAGACTTGCTCCGAAAATGCATGAAAATGTGCTGTCTAACATGTTACCAAAGAAACAAGAAAATGGAACCACCATGGGATAATATAATCGTATGAATACGAACCGCGCACATATCAAAAGTTAGTATTCCCGTGCTCCAAACGAGCGTCAACTCGATGCTAGAACATTACAACAACAATACCAAAAGCACAGCCTGCCAAAGGAGCAGAATCGATCTTCAAGATGATGTTGCCAAAACAAAACACAAGCGCTGACAGTATAGCAGGTTACATGTTATAATTCTCATGTTTAGGTCTGTATTGAAATGTACAATGAAGTCAAATAAATATTAAAGTTCATTTATTCCACCTGTTCAATACATAAAAAAAGAGATAATGAATTAAATAAAATTATAGGGACATGTTTCGCCCTTTAATTATGGGCATCTTCAGCCTTAATCTCAAACTGAAAGTTGTTTAGTCTGGTACCTGATTGTAATTAACTTACATATGAATGTGTAGGAAATGTTGGAAATGTGCAAAATGGTTGACAATAGTTATGAAATTCTTAATAACAGGCCTTAATAAAGTCTAAAATACAAATATTCGTAAAATTATACACTTTCTTGAATGTAGTTAAGAAATTCTTGAATTGAGGCCTTAATGAAGTTTAAAATACAAGTAGTCGTGAGTTTATACACTAGAGGAAACTTTTGGATCTTACACTATAATAATCACATCAAGTGGGGTTTGTAATAAATGTGAAGTGATAAAACTGTAGTTTTCTAGAAGCATGAGAGAAGAAGAGTGCTTGGAGGTAAGTTGCTGTGTTAAATGTTAGCAGGAAGGAACGGCTGTAGTCTGTAACAACAGGAGATTTAGTGTTAAAGAATGAATTTGAATGAAAGAGTTTAAAGAGAAGTCCTTTCGCCTGTGAAGATGTAAACCTTCGACTTTCGTCCTTCAAATAAGATAAATACATCTATAGACAACCGAATGCTTTTTCCTTGCTCCCACAATTACGTAAGGAAGACTGTTATCTTATCATGACACATTCGACTTTCACTCCTTCAGCCAGTTAAATAGACTATAGGCAGCTGAACAGCCATTTAAGAGATCTGTTGTCTTATCACAACATACGATATTGACATCTGTAACAGTGTATCAGCTTTGCTTTTTCTTATCATCTTCAAGGAGGCACATTTCTGTTTCATTATAAAGACTGAGCTATTTACTGCCCTACCCCAACAAGTTTTTCAACGCTCCGGAAAGTATATTCATGTGAACTTATGACATGCAGCTTGATACTGCAATTTTAGCCAAGGACATTCTATTATTTTGTATGTTTAGACTGACACCTATAATGATATCCTCTTTTTATGGCTTGTAAGAGCAATCAGGATCCTGATTTTTCACCATACAGGTTTGAATTTGAGGCTGATGATGCCATTAATATGGACGAAACATGTCCCTTAACATTTTATAATAATATTTCATTTCTAAAAAGATCTCTTTGTATTGAATAGGTGGATATATAAATAAACACTTGTAACATACTTTGTATTTACGTACATTTCAATACGGACCTAACATGAGAATTATAACATGTAACCCTGTATATGTTGTAAAAACCATCTAACAACAGTGTATTTGTATTGAATAAGGTGGAACCTACAAGATTTTTATTTCAATTGTGACTCTCCTCTCTCGCGCACGTGCACAAACAAAGAAAGAAAAAATTTAAAACACACACAAAATAAATTAACTAAGAGCCCGCAAAGACAGGTAATAAAAGACTACGGAAATGCAATTCCATAGAATCGTTCTTGTAACTATGTCACGTGAAATAAAATAAAATGAAATACCTGGGAGCAGCACATGCGGAATCTCAAAAATATTTACGTCAATCAGAATAATGACATCCAGCAGAGAGCCGAGCGTTGAAACAAGTAAATCCAAGATAGGAGCAATTCGTAGATCAAGAAGCACATTTTGCCCATCATTTTCGATCCCTCCATTGTTGGGTTCACGAGCAGACCAACGTAACACTCGGGGAACGAGAGACAGACTGAATCACAACACAGATGGCTAGAGCGCCGTCTTCAAGGAGAAACTATAAGTTTCACATCACATTTTGGTAATGTTATTGCTAATGGCGACGACGACAGTCAAGGAGAAGTAAAAATGAAGAAAGTGCATCACGAAGGCAGGCTGGGTGCAGCACAGGAGGCTTTTGGGAATGATGATGTTTGGACCAGTGCCAGATTGATAAACGTAAGTCCTTGAACTCCTATAAGGCAGTTAGTTACCTTCCACAGGGACTTAATCAAAAACCTCAGATGAAGAAGTCATTCAGAGCTTTGCACATCAGGGAGTTTCTGACATTCGATGGTTCAAGAGGTGTGCCGGTGCAAGCCGTCACAATGCAGAAGCCTTCATCTTAACCTTTGATTCTGAAACACTGCCCTAAAGAATTAAGGTTTCTATATACCCTGGTCAATCCGAGGTGCTACGTTTGTCAGATTTGGCCGCACCTCACTGTGTTGCCAAGACTTAGCATCATGTGGTACATGTGGAAGGGAGGAGCCTGCTTGTGTAGATGGTACTCCACCACCCATGTATGTAAACTGCACCGGCAAGCATGCGCCTTCATTCAGGGACTATCATACATTTAACCCCTAAATGCACTTAGTGCCACTGTTTTGTAAAATTTTGATTGTCACTGTAAACACTCACAAGTTCTGTGAAAACGCCCTCTGTATCCTTCTTTTGATATGTGCTGTTGGGGTGGGTGTAGATGCAGAGCCTGTCTGGCTCACAGTTAGTTTCAGACAGGTCTTCAATGTGAAAGGTGTTTGAATGGGATATCCTATACCTCTAGCGTGTAACAACTGACTTGAGTCTGCGTTGTGTAATAATGTAAGTATTTATTATTATTTTACCTTTGTTGTTTTTCTTCTATGTTTCCTTCATTCTTCTGCATTTGGTCTGCATATTTGCTTTCTCTTTTTTAGGTGACAATAAGGCTGCCAACCGGAGAAATTCTGGAAGTTGCTCCAAGAACACGATGAGTGGGAAGGAACACGGGAGGAAGAGGATCTATTAGATTTTTCTGATGAAAGTGAAGGAGAGATAGAAAAAATAATTCAAGATTATCACTCCAGCAGTAGCGAACTGTCAGGTGGATGAAGACACACTACTCCGACTGTAAGTGACACTACTGATTTTGACATCTACTTTGGGCAGGGAAAGAAGAACTGTACGTTTTGGATCAGTACTCCGCTGATCCATCCGTGCTCAAAAGCAACATCTAAGAACTTTGTGAAACTATTTCCCGGACACAAACTTAATGCAAGAGGTTCCTCTTCTGAAATCAAGGCTTTCCTCAAAATTTGTTTCTTTTGAAATGATTGATAAAATAGTTGAGTATACTAACTTGTACATAGAAAGAAAGCACTCACCTGGTGCATATTCTAGAGACAGCGCATGTGCATAAATAACGGGTCTCCTTGAGATTCTATTTATTTTGGCAATAAATAAAAGTTGCTAGGCCGATGCAAAGCGAGCCTGGAAAACATGGTACTGGTATGATATGCAGAGCTGCATTTGGTATCAACAGATTATTTTTTTTTTTTGCTTCAATCACTTCGCTTTGACGATTTGAGGACTCGAACGGAAAGGCACGTCTTTGATAAATTGACTGCCGTCAAAGAAATATATTCCGACTTGAATGAAAATGTTCAGAAAAACTACTGTTTATCTGAGTTTATCACACTTGATGGGACGTTGCACTCCTGAGGCTGCTGTGGCTTCATCGTGTATATGCTCAATAAGCTTCTAAGTACAGGCTATAGATGTATGCAATGTGTGATGCTAAAATGTTTTATGTTTATAATTTTGAGACATATTTTGAAGTACAGCCTCCTGGACCTTTTGCTGCATCTAATAAGCCTACAGACATTGTGAAATGCTTGTTAGAACCAATTAAGAACTCAAAAAGAAATTTGACAACAATCGATTATTACCTGAGCTATAATTTAGCTATGTATTTACTAGAATATGGTATAACATTTTTAGGTACAATGAAAAAAGAACAAGCTTGAAATCCTCCAGAGTTTCTTCTGACCAGAACTTGCAATTTTGGATCTTCGATTTTTAGCTCCCGAGGGTTACTGTTGTTTCTTATGCCCCAAAAGTAAAGAAATGTGCGATTCTGCTGTCTACTATGCGTGACAAAGATGAATTTGCCCAGAAACAGGGAAGTCTGTCATTGTTCTGGACTACAATCATACCAAAGGCGGTGTTGACACATTGGACCAGAAGTGTGCAAACTACTCAACGCATAGAACAGCATGTAGGTGACCACTTACTACTTTCTTCCAATTCCTGGATATGGCTGGAGTAAATGCCCATGTTATTTTTGTTGCTAATATTCAAATACGGTAGTAAAAGTGCTCTCACTGTGGGTCTTTTTTCTTCCCTAATCAATTTCTGTATATGAAAGTATTGTTGATCAAATGAATGTTTATTATTGTTATTCTGTATCTGTGTTGTACTAACCCTTTGCTGTAATCAGTTTTCAGTCCTAATGTCGAGTTGTTTCATGTATTTAAGCCTATGAGCATTATCTCATTTGTTCTGTCAACTGACGAAAAGTGTTACTTACTAAGCCAAGAATATTGATGATTTATTTTAATTTGTTCTAGTGTTTATCTATTGAACCTTTACCGTCAGGTATAATTTGTTGTTCTGCAATTCTGAAACAAGAGAACTATTTGAAGCCAATAATTCACGTTATCCCTTTTGTGTGTGAAACTTATTCTTGTTTCTATTCTCAAATAAATATTCACCAGAATATTTAAATTTGTTATGAATTGTAAATATATCTTTATCCTATCCCTCCCAGTGAGATATTCATTGATAAGAAATTCATTGATACTGATAAGAATTTATCGATGTATTCTCATAGATTCAGTATAATTCTCCATTCAGATAAATGTGAGCTTCATATGCTTCTCTAGATCTACGAAACATAACTGTTTATTCACCACGTAGCATTTTTCAATTACCTGGCTCATACTGAAAATCTGATTAGGACAGTCCACCTGTTGTCTGAAACTACATTGGATTTCATCCAATTTCTTCTCAACCACTAATCACACCCTCCCTTCCAAGATGCCGGTAAGTACCTCGTCTACTATACTGATCAGTAGGGGGCGGATGTTGTTGACTAAAACAATGCTGGGGCCGATGACCTAGATGTTAGGCCTCTTTAAACAACAAGCATCATCATCATCAAAACCTTGCTAAAAATGATCAATAAAATGCCCATAAATGTCTGGAAAATGCTATAAAATAAACAAAAAATTATTTTAAAATATTTAACCAAACTGCATTTTGGTGGCTGTGTAACAAAATTTTTACAAGTAATGTATCCCTAGTGTATTCACTGCTCAGCTCTTGTTCTTTTTCAGAAATAATTATCCCGCAATTTACTGTGAAGTATATGTAACAAAGGCATAATGATTTCCCCCCCCCCGAAGAACCTGTGAACACATTCTTTTGCACTTGTTACAGCTTTCAGATATTTTTTTGCTTAATGTGCTGTTGTGCAACACACTTTCTTTCCGCACTCACTTTAATACTGCACGTTTTACAAAATAAAACACGCACATCTGTTGTAAACACATCTTTCCCACATTTATTCACTAGCTGAATTAAAAATTCACTTTGTGATACCGAGCAAGTGGCTGCACGATTTTCTCTCGTAGCCATCAGCTTGCATTCAGGAGGTAGTGGGTTTTCTGTGATTTGCCATTTTCACAGCAGGCAAATGTTAGGGCTGTGTTTTAATTAAGGCCACGGTCACTTCCTTCCCGCTCCCAGGCTTTTCTTATCCCATCGTCGCCATAAGATTTCTTCTGGTATGACGTAAAGCAAATTTAAAAAAAAAGAACACTTTGTGATAGCTTCACTTTTGGCATTTTCCTTGCACGGAACTACTTGGGAGGATAATTCTGCACTGAAGCGGAAAGCTGTGTAACTGTTGTTTCCATTTCCTTCTCGTTTCCATTTGTTCTTGGCCTTGTGGTACGCAAGGGGTGAATGACTGGCTATAGAGGAAGGGGCGAAGGCTGGTGCATTCCTTGAGCTCGAGACACATTAGGAAATACTTTCTCCTAATTTTCACAGTTCTGTATTGTATTTCTGCACATATCTTGGGAGCAGAAAACTCACAGGTATAAATCCTTTCCTTACCCTTTCTTAGTCACCAACAACTGCTGTCAGTTTGCTTGGTCATGAAAGATATTTAACAAATTTAACCATATGTAAGAAAAATTTATAATCTTTTATGTTGTCACTTGTGGACTTTTATCACAAATGCAAAAATTTAAAACAACATTTAAAAAGGATCTAAATATTCTTCAAAATTCTATATAATGACCTCTAGAATTTGAAATAATGACTGATCATCCCAGATTCACAAAAAAAAAAAAAACTTTTTATAGTTTTTATAACGCAGAATAAATTTCTGTACTACTGATAATTATCCTAATGCAAGAGGAAAAGGATGACATTTCAACGACATCTGCCCCCTACTGATCAGTGAGATACCTAGATAGTTGTTGCAATCCTTCCTGTTCCCTTGCTTATAGATAGGTGTAATTACTGCTTTTGTCCAATCAGAAGGTACCGTACTAACAATCCATGCTAATCTTATTACTCTATGAAGCCATTTTATCCCTGCCTTCCCACTATACTTCACCATTTCAGGTTTAATTTTGTTTGCTTTATGACAATGGAGTTTATTTACCATCCTTACCACTTCCTCAAGCGTAATTTCACCAACATCATTGTGCTCCTCTGCATGAGCTCGGTTGTTCACAGCATCACCCGGAAGATTTCCTTTTGTGTTGAGAAGATAATTTTTTCCTGCCTTCCTAAGATTCCTTATTACTGTCCAGAAAGGTTTCCCTACTGCTTGACCAAGCCCTTCCAGGTTATTACCAAAATCTTCCCATGACTTCTTCTTGGATTCAACAACTATTTGTTTGTTTCTGGTTCTTTCCTCTACGTGCAATTCACTGTCCGCATCAGTCTTTGCTTGAAGCCATTTCTGATACACCTTCATACGTTTACAAGCTGCTTTCACTTTTATCATTTCACAATGATGTTTGCTTTTTCTCGTCTTTACACACAGTTGTTCCT
This sequence comes from Anabrus simplex, assembly GCF_040414725.1. Lineage (NCBI taxonomy): Eukaryota > Metazoa > Arthropoda > Insecta > Orthoptera > Tettigoniidae > Anabrus > Anabrus simplex. The sequence goes on along the minus strand of NC_090265.1, from coordinate 1,638,924,901 downwards.
AGGCATTCCCTTGCTGTTTTTTCTATAGAATCCCTGTATGCCACCCATTCTCTTTCTGAAACCTGAACTTGCTTACTGTCCATTGTTTAGAACTGTTAATCACATCCATGTACTTCTGTCTAATTTCCTTGTCCTAGAGATTCTCTACCCTTATTTGTCTGCATACAGATTTCACGTTTTCTATCCTAGGCCTAGAGATGCTTACTTTGCTACAGATCAGATAGTGGTCCGTATCATCAAAAAATTCCCGCAAAAACCCATACACTGCTAACCGATTTCCTGAAGTCGGTTAAGATATAACCTATTATGGATCTGGTGCTCCTACCCTCCCATGTGTCGCAGCGAATAGCCTTATGCTTGAAGAATGTATTCATAACTCCTAATCCCATACTAGCACAGAAAGTCCAGCAAACACTTCCCATTCCTATTAGCATCCATATCTTTCCAACATTTACCGATCAACCTTTCATATCCTTCAGTTCTGTTTCCAACTGTCGCATTGAAATCGCCCATTAGCACTATCCTACTCTTGCTGTTGACCCTGACTATGATGTCATTTAATGCTTCATAAAACTTGTCAATTTCATCCTCATCTGCACTCTCACATGGTGAATATACTGGGACTTTTCTTGTCCTAATTTCACCAACTGCCAAATCTACCGGCATCTTTTGCTTATTTACATGCCCGACAAATTACGTTGTGTGCAATAGTATTACTGATGAACAGTCCTGCCTCACGCTCTACCCTTTCTTTTTTAACCCCCCCATCAAGTACACTTCATAATATCTTCTCTCTTCCTCGTTATCTCCCCGTACCTGAATATCATTAACTCCTAACAAATCCAGATGCATCCTCTTTGCTGACTCAGCCCGTTCTACTTTTTTCTATAAGCCCCATTAACCCTCTTAGTGCCAGGCCCGGGTGCTCACAGTATGCCAAGAGTGCCAGACAGATTTAGAGAATTTTGCAGGTTCTCACTCTCTGGACTAAATAGTTCACAAATGTTGTAACTATAACTTGAAATTTTTATTGAGTGTTAACAAGAATACACTCTTACTGTTGAACTAACTTAAAACACTAAAATGCCCTCGGGGTATTTTGAAAAAAAGATTTTCCAAACAATTTTCAAACACCAAAATTTAAAAATCAGAAACAAAACAGAAAGAAATTGAAAATTTAACTCAACGATATATATCTTGATGACTTCTTTGCAATGTCCTATTTCAGATGAATAAACATGTAAAGTTTCACATTTTTATCTTGAGTATTTTGAGGGTTACAGAGGTGCCAACTATTACGGATTATGCGTAATTATTACGGATTTCACCTCACGATTACGGCATTACGGTCAAAGGGGATATTATTACGAAAAAGCGACAGTGTCACAAAAACAAATTTCTACGGGGAGAAAAAGAAAAGGGGGAAAAATGAATCGTTTCTAGCGTTATTGCTCAACCCTTCTCTTTTCAGCGCTTGTGAGTTGGTAACGATTCTTCGATCGTCACTTCCGTTTGTTACCCCTGAGCGTTGAAAATTCATTGTGATTGAAAGAGCTCTTCTCCTTTATAGAACCTTAGGTAATATTGTATTTATAGTGTTAAGTGTATCTGACTGTAACTCTCCCACAGAAAGGATTTTCAGTGTTGGTAGGAAAAATCTGAGGGAATTCAGGTCTACATTGAGCATATCTACATTGGAATCTCTTATGGTTCAGAAGGCGAAGATTCCATCACCGGGGGAAGGATGCTTCAAGGAAATCCACACTGAAAAGCAGCTGCTGGGTTCGAAACAAGCTACAGAGAATATTTTATAACAGAACTAACTGGTATTGTGCAAATTTTACTGTGTAATATGAAATACCCGTACTTCAGATTGTTGAAATGAAGGGCAAAAGAGATGTCATTATCGAGGAGGTAGGTGATACTTTTTTATTTTAAGGGGGATTACTGAAAACCCCCTTCAAAGTTTGGCACCTCTGGGGTTATGTACAGTGATATCATAATATACAATTGGCATGACCAACAATGGGATCGAACCTGGCACATGGGTTGTAGTCAAGGTGACCAGATGGTGATAGATTATCATTGTTCACAAGATGAAAGAATCTCAAGATCAATTGGAATCTGTTTCTTGAGAACATATTTCCAACCATGGAATATAACGGGAGTTTTTTACCCAATAAGCAAATATGCTCTGCCCTCTAGCTATACCCATTTCCAACAAAACAGCAATGAAAGCCTTCATTTCAATCAATGTAACCGAGCGCCATTGCTGTGCTCTGGCATGTGGTGACAAGACATGATTTCTCATATCTGTTTGTCTCTGTAGGTATGAGGTTCCATAACTGAGCCGTAAAAAATAAAATAAAAATACGCTATAGGTTTGCGTCTGACGAAGGGGCGTGTCTCGGGCCAGCAGTATCATAATAATCACGTGAGGGTTAGTATTTTGCATCTTGACCTAATTGAATTTCATTGAAAACATGAAATTTTTGCTGTTGGGTATTGTTACAACCGTCATCGTCAGTACTGTCACTCAGACGGTCATTATCACTTTCAATGTTTACACTCGGACAATGAGCACGTAGTTGAGTGTTTACAGAAAACTCGCCGTTATCACTCCAAATAACACTTTCACTTTCCCCTTCCTCACTTGTTGGAGGAGTGAATTCCTGAGTCTTCATCATCCCCTTCTTTACTAAAAATTATCAAGATATACAGCCAATTCGTCATCGTTAACAAAATAACTTCTCCCGCTAGTCGCCATTATACTCACGCGGCATGGAGATCATACGTCGTAGATGAACACCGACTTTAGAAATTCACTGCATGATAACGAATGAATTTACGCACTATCTAGCGACATAGTTAAAATCTAATGACAATTCTCTATGGACTGGACACATAAAATGTTGCAATCTGACGGCCCAAGTTTTACAAACTCGTGTAGAATTGCGCGCTATCCAAACAACGATATATCGTGGTTGGCACTTTACGCGTATGTACGAAACAACGAAATATCGTTGCCTGGCTCTCTACAGGTTAATATTGATACCTCGCCATGAAATTCCATTTAGTTTGCCAAGTTGTTTCCAAGGAGTCTCTTGCATGTCAAATGGGTGTGGGACTCCGTTACTTCCATAGGTCCGAGGCTTGCTTAAAACGCTCTGAGCGTGCTCGCTGAAAATTCTATTATGCAAGGTGCTGTCCTTACTTATAGTCCAAGTGAGGATCTCTCCTCTTAAGGGGTAGGGACCACAGTGGATTGCATAGTCCTAGCCACCTGAGCACAAGTAGGGCCATGATTCAGAATATGTTCAAGATGCCCACTCCCATTCCATATCAACTGGTATCCTGACTCTCAGGACCACTTACTAAGCCACTCAGCCATTGCCCATGGTTCACAAACTAGGACATGACTACTATAACCAACACCATGAATGATAAAGTAGTATGCATTAAAATAGAGTTTTGAACAACCCACCCTTTAGTCAGTAAAACTCAACATTTCGGAAACTCGTCAACCTCTCAGTCCAAATCAGGTAGATATATAAAGTAAATAATATTACATCAGTATTGGGACTAGTTTCAGCCACTTAGTGGCCATCTTCAGCCAAATAGAAATTAAACAGATTATGTGATAACTAAAACATATGTGTACTAGACAACGACAATGTTACAGGAATAATTATAACATTAAAATACATATAACAAAAATTGTGGTTATGATATTCTTGTCATAATATGATGTCTTTTAACTTGATTTAGGGCTTCAGGCAAAGAAGTAAATATGTAAATGATAACCATAATTAGGAATGAATAAACATACAGAAAATAAAATAAAAAGGAGAAAAATTATTTAGGAGACTCGCCTCTAATTTCTGATGTAGAACAAGCACCAACTTGCTGGAGGAAGTAGGCAGGCCATGTAAACAAAGGGGTGGATAGAGAACAAGCACTGACTTCTTGTAGGAAGCAGGCAATGTAAACAAAGGAGTAGATAGGGAGAGGAGAGGAGGGGAGGGGAGGGGAGAGGGTAAAGAAGGAAGGAGAGAGGGGTGTCTAAGGTGGGGCTGAAGGATGCAGAAAGAAAGACATCTGCTGAGACAGGAATTTAGAGAGATAATGGGTGATATGAATAAACCGGAGACGTATCTCTTGTCTCATAAATATTAAGACATGTCTCAAATGTATATGAATAAAAAAGCGATGTTTCAGCAGTGACCTTTGCTCCTTGAAACACTGCTCGTTAGCGGATTCTCTCGGAGACACATCTCCAAATGTATATGAATAAACTGGAGCTTAGTCTCTCTGAATGGAGACTGATCTCAGAATTTCTTGAGACTGCCCAGAAGGTGACTCAAGGCGATAGACTCAGGCTGAAAACGTGATGGCGGAGTTTATGATGGTTTTGCAACAGAGAAGAAAAATTTATGAAGCACGAAGAGATTCTCTCGAACATGATTATAAAGATCTCTACCGTTTCCGGAAAGAAAATGTGGAATGGTTAGCACAACATTTTCTGGAGCCAATACACGAGACATTCATATAACAATAATGATAAAGATGATGACGATGATAGCCATTAGCGATAGTATTTACATGCATCATAAAGTCTAAAATGTTCAAAATCAAACCAGAAATATGCAAAACCGTGCAACGTACAATTCTGAAAATTTTCTTAGTAATTATTCAATTAATTTAAATATTCTTAATCTATTCCACATTTGTGATTTTTTTCTGTACATTGACATTTCTTCTATTCACAAAATACGACTAACATTTTATAAATAAAATTAATTCACAATCACGGAAAAGGCCGAAACAAAACATAGATATGTTTAAGATATGACTTACAATTATTCAAGGTTTTCATTATTCGCTTTGTCCTACTCCTTAGCTGAAGGGTCAGCGTAGTACTCTTCGGTTCAGGGGGCCCCCGGGTTCGATTCGCGGTCGGGTCAGAGATTTTAACCTTAAATCCTCAACATTCCTGCAACTCACACAAAACACTATCCTCCACTAGAATAACACGCCAGATGACACCTATCCTCGTCGGAGGGTCTGCCTTACAAGGGCTGTACCAGGCTAGAAATAGTCACACGAAATTATTACCTATTATTATTATTATTATTATTATTATTATTATCATTTTGATATCTGGAAGGATATTTTTTCAAGTCTAAAAATTATTGCTCTCTATCACATGTTGGCCAAATGGTATTGAACGAATGTGTGAGTATCTTTGGTCCTGGTGTAAGCTATCCCATTTATCTTTACTTCAAGTGGCGTGTAATTCCTGCCCATGCCTTTTTCGATTGCACTTTCTAAGTTTATTTAAAAGTTTCAACTGGCGGCTCGTGCCCTTGAGAAAAATGTTGTAACTTGTTTCACAACATTTAACAGATTCACATAATGACATTATTCGGCCTATGATTTGCTGCTTCTATAAGTGCTGCTCTTTCTCAACCATCGCACCAAAATCTCACTTGCACCGAATACTACAAGGGAAGCATTTGATTTGGATCAGACAGATTTCGATGAATTGTCAATCCACCTGTCTTAAATTTATTGCTGATATTCACTTTGTCATAAAATCAACGACATTGTTATAATTAATTGCTAAAGAACAGCTGGGTGGTTTGCAGCTGTATTGACCTCGCGTATGCACTGTAGAAATGCACTGATAGTTCTATTTTAAAGTTACATTAAACAGTGCGCTTTAGAGTGAAAATTAGATTTTGACAAAATGAACAGAATGTCTTGCTCGTCAAACCCATTTTTACTAACGTGCACAGTATATGAATATTTCGAAATATTAGGCTTTTAATACTTCTTTGTCGTTTACAATTGAAGCTAAAATATGTAATATGAAATCATTGTCATTTGTGTATAAACTTGCATGCTGTAAATAGCCTTAAACTTTCGGATTCTTGTTGAGAGTCATTCATTTTGTCACACTGCGGGTAACCTATAAAACAACATCAATCATGCAGCGATGTTCTGATGTCTTAATTGATCATCCTACCATGTTTCATTGAAATCGCTACCATCTACACACCACGTTCCATTTAAAACTGGAGCAAGAATTTACTGTCAATAAATACCGGTACAAAAATATTATTTCACGGCAGAACGGTTATCACCATTGAGTTCCAGATGTCTTAGCTCATAATGTTAGTTTCACTGCAATTTGTCCAGTCCAAATTAAACAACTCCCTTGTTAGTTATATTCGTTTATGAATATGGATAGCATTTTGTATTATTTCTGTGTTTTTAAAGTTTGAAATGTAGACAGTTTATGCAACAGTATATAGGTATTGGTTGTATATTATATACCAGGTGAGTTGGCCGTGCGGTTAGGGGCGCGCGGTTGTGAGCTTACATCCGTGAGGTAGTGGGTTCAAGCCCCACTGTCGGCAACCCTGAATATCGTTTTCTGTGGTTTCCCATTTTCACACCAGGCAAATGCTGGGACTGTACCTTAATTAAGGCCACCTATATGTGTCAGTGCGACGTAAAACAAATTGTAGAAAAAGTACATTATATGCAGAAACACCCCTATCTATGCACAGGTATGATCAATAAACTCTTCATACTCGTGAAAAATGAAGAACGAAGCGTGTTTAAAAAGTGTTTGAGTGACATTCAATGACTGCAGAAAATTATGCATTTAAATGTGGATCCTAAATGTGATGATAAATACAGTATAACTTCTTACACAATATCTTGAAGGAAACTTACAAGAAAAGAAACCTTAAATCAGTCGTTCCCAAGCTGGGGTGCAAGTATACCAAGTGTACGACCCACTACGTTTATGTAAGCCTAGAAAGAATTGAAATAGTAACTGTAGTGATTATTGAATATTGATTAATACGAAAGGTATAGTTTGCCGAATAGGCTCCCAAGTGAAACACAACTGAAGAAGAAAAGTCTGTCAAGAACTATTCTAAATGAAAAAAATATTGGTGGGTGTTCCATTTCGGTTGTACTTGTTTGTTCTGCTCTTTTCTCCCTTTCATGTAAAAGATTTTCCATTTGCAGTTGCAAAACCTGTTTTTGCACTGAAATGATTTCTTCGAGAACACACTGTCGCTTTTCAATATTTTTCGCTTGTAAATCTAACACTTTCATCTGTTCCAACAAAACCACTGTTTGTAGCTCTCCGATTGTTAATTCACTCGTCAGCTGACAGATACCGGAGCCAGTGTGCGAGACTCATCTCTAGCGGAAGGAGACAAGTCCCGTTAGCGAGATACAAACTTTATTCATATACATGACGAGTTCTGTCTCGCAAGTGACTTCCATCTCAATCCTCCTACGAGACTCGTCTCCGAGTTACATCTCATTTTTATTCATATCACCCAATGGGCTGGTTTACACAGGTAGAGTAGCGAGGCGAGTAGAGTAGATAGTAGAGTAGCCACGTTACTCTACTCTACCACTGTCTGGTAGAGTTGACACTTGTATCGTTCATACGGGAGTAGAGTCATAGAGTAGAGTAGAGTAGAGTAGAGTAGAGTAGTAGCACCATGTCAAGACGCAAGCACATCGTAACGAAGAGTTTAAAGACATTTGCAAATATATTAATGCAAGAGGTTAGTGAAGCACTAGAAGAAGCAAATGAGGAAAGAAGGGAATGAGTAAGAGGCTGGCTTAGGAGACATACACTCAGGGCATTAACATTAATTCTGAGAGAACTTGCGACAAAGTATAAAGAAGAATACAGAAAGTGTATGAGATCGAAGCCTGATAACTTTCAGACACTGTTAGATGCTATAACACCGCAAATTCAAAGATACAACACAGTGATGAGAAATGCAATAACACCGAGATTTAAGCTTGAGGTGACTCTGAAGTTCTTGGCCAATGATAATAGCCATCAGTACACTGTAAATCATGTTGGTGTAGGCCTAATTTGTAGTAGCTTCTTTGCCATAAATACCCCAATTACTGATCTATTTATATCATTTGTTTGTCCGTTGCTTGTATGGCCCAGGTGTAGAGATACCCTAAAACTTAGGCTAAGTTGGATAATATTTTAAACACCAACATCACTATTTTCACCTGTGTGCAATTATGTTATTTATTTCACTAATATTATGATAATTATTATAATTGAACAATGTTAACTTATAAGACCCCAACACACAAGCATTGGTTTTGTGTAGAGATATATATTTGTTAAATTCACGTTTTCTTTCATGACGTACACGCCTATTTTTTGTTATATTATAGAGTATTTAGCTATAGCCTAAATTTCTTTACAAATGTGAGGTCTTCAATAAAGACATAAATAACTGTCGCATGCCAAGATAAATCGGTATAATTAAAGCTTTCAGTATGGTTCATAACCCCTTTGGTTTATTACCTAGACATGGATCACCCAAAACATAGGTTAGGTTTGGAGAATAGTTTAATAATCAGCATTAATTAATGCACTGTTTATTACTTTCATATTCCAAGATGTAAATGAAGCATTTAACTAAAACATCCTACATTAAAATTCGAAGTGTTACCACTAGAACAGCTGACATGGAGAAGTGATTGAAAATTGAAACAAATTCAACTTACGTTAAAATGATCCTTAAAAAAATAAACTGTAGACATTTCCGATATATCACCAGCATTTCTCCGGCTCACCAAAATCCATTTCTCCCTAGTTTTAGCGTCTTTGGAACATTTATAAACAATTTGTTTGGGATGGTATGCGATGTGCTATTGCTCATCGGAACTATACACCATTTATAAGTTTTCTGCCTCACTGTCTGCGGAGGATTCATTTTAAGTCGAAAATATACCACCCAGATTATTGTCCAATGTATAGACTTCGAATTTAACCAAACCAGACACTAACATAAAGTAGAAATACGCCAAGTGTATCCTGCTTCTCACAGCACACTATGTGTTATTTCGTCTGCTAATTCAGTCAACCTGTACGATGTCTGACCAATGAGATCGCGTACTTGTGTGACGTGACATTTTCGCACTTTAATTTAGATTTTTATCATGTTTGGAGTTATTATTTGTACATTCTGATCACATTTTTGAATCCTGCATGAAATTTTGAATCAGATTAGCAGATTTTTAATTAATTAAAATGTCGGATCATGCATGTTCCCTATTGTAATAATTATAACGCATTTTATGTCGGTCAAACAGGTAGGAACTTCCATACAAAATACTTATAGCACGTTAACGCCCTGAAATATAACAGATTTTCAGCTATGGGATAGCACATGGGTGATACTAACCACAAGTTCACTTATAAAGTGAAGGTCGGGAATTTTAACCTTAATTGGTTAATTTCGCTAGCACTGGGTCTGGGTGTATGTGTCCTCTTCGTCAGCACGATGCGCAGGTCGCCTACGGGAGTCAATTCGAAAGACTTGCACCTGGCGAGCCAAACTTGTCCTCGGACAACACTATCGATGTTTATTAATACAAGAAATGTGCACGAATGTGCAATGTTTATTGAAACCTGTATATTGCGACGCATGTATCGATTGTCAATCTCTCGTTCTCGCGTGCTATGTTCGTGCTCGTTCACATCAGTCTAGTCAATTCTAGAGACTAGTCACTAAATTTGGAGTCTGTTTTCAGTAATTTAGTGACAGAATTTCAAAGATAGCAACTAATGACATAACATTGCGCTCCGCATAATCGTGCTTACAAGTGATGCAATATATTAATCTATTCATTTGCTAAGTAATGGCATATAACTGAACTGCATGATGTGTGGAACATGAGTTTATACTACTTTCAGAAGGCCTATCAGAGACCGATCATCTCACTCGCATACTTCCTGTGGGGGAATAGAGATGTGTAATTTTTAGCCTTGTAGCCTTGTATAGCAACAGTTGGATTTTGATACAATAAATGTTCTAATATATACCATATTATGCCAGTATTGTGCAAGACATGTAGAATAAGCAGTTGACTAATTGTATCTCCTGATTTCTCCTATTTCTTGTTTTGTAAAGTTGGTGAGTATGCTAGTGGAAAGGAGGATGTTTCATAGATCTACAAAAGGCATATGACAAGGGTACCAGGGGGAAGATGTTACCTGTGCTGAGTGATTATGGGATTATTGGTGTTAATACAAATTCCGCAAATATCTTCAAGGTTGTACTAACCCTCTTGGCATCAAGGGATAGTTGCCTGGCAAATATTTGTGATCTAACGTATATGTTTGCAGCAAGCGCAGTATAAATGAAAATTAATATTTAAATATATAAATTATGATCAACATCTTCAGGGACTAAAAATATGATTGCATAAGTGTAAAATACTAATTAAAAAACTTATATTCAGAATAAATTAACATAGGTAGAACATGTTGTTCAGTAGTACCTCAGGTAAAAATTGTATAGTTGCAAAACAAATAACCATAACATCTATAACCAAGGGAACAAAGGTTTGCAACAGCTGTCAAGGTATTTCATTGATAAATATACTAGGGAAGGCGTTTGCAAGTAATTTGGAAAGGAGGGTGGGATCAGTGGTGGAGAGTAAGTTGGATGAAAACTTATGTCGTTTCAGAACACAGGCTATCAAGACCTGATTTTCAGTATGCGTCAGGTAATTTAAAAAAATTCTGCAAGAGGAATAGGCAGTTACGCTTTAATTTGATGGATCTACAAAAGGCATATGACCAAGAGAAAGATGCTATCTGTATGGAATGATTATGGAATTATTGGTAGGTTATTACAGGTAGTCAGCATTTATAAAATGACTATCAAGTGACAGAATTGATGGCAGAATGAGTTCTTGGTTAAAAGATATTTAGTAAGCTGTTTGGCCTATGCAATGATTTGGTATTTATGGGAGACTGTTGAAAGCCTGAAGTCTAATAGTTTGGTGCTTCAAGAGAGGTGCAGCAAGCATAATATGAAAATTAACATTTCCAAGCCAAAAATGTTGACAGTAGGGAAGATAGTTGAGAGGATTGAATGTAGGATAGGAAATATGAAAATGGAACGAATGGATTGCTAATGTAGCGAGTTCACTGTTGCAGTTATAGGCATTCGTTAAGAAAGATGTGAGGTCTCAGTAGAAATTATCTTTACATTGGCGTGTTTTAAGACTGACTTTACTGTACGGGTGTGAAAACTGGCTGGACTCGGAATAAACTCGATGGGCCGGGCTGTATGCTAACCCACTTTTGGTGGTGGGGTCATGGGAGGCAAATAGAGGTCATATAGGTAACCCTAGAGAATAATGGACTCAACCACAAAGGTTAAGAGAAATAGAAGAAGACCAAGATGATGGTTTTTTATGATTTGAAGATAAGAGGTGTGGAACCAACCGAAGCCACAGAGCTAGCTGCAAATTGCAGATTGTGGACACACTTATATATGCACAGAGGCTTTGCAGGCTAAGTGATGAAAAACATAACAGTCTATAATGAAGATGTATCTTTTCTACTACTGTATTTGTTTTATGTCACACCAACACAGTGGTGATGGAATATTACTGGAAAGGAAGCAATCATAGCCTTAATTACAGTCCAGCTGGATGTGTAAATGGTAAACCCCAGTAGACCCTCTTTAGCGTTATCAACAGTGAGGTTCTAATTTGCTGTTTATCTCATTCAAGCTCACAGCTACTTTACCCAAATCATGTGGTCAGCTTGCTCAGTTATGTGTATCGCATGAAAATATTTGACTGTTCCACATTACAATGTTTGAAATTTTTTGTATACAGTATATGTTTAGTAACAAAAAAAAAAGCACATGAATATTCAAGGTTTCTAGCGTTTCATGTACCATACAAGGTTATATCAAATTAAAAGTATACAATGATGAAGGTTTCAGTGTAATTTATTCATCTTTTTAATTTCAGATACATTTATTATATCAAGATATGATGCGTAAGCGTCAGGAGTTAGAAAGATTGCAGAGGGCAGGGAAGTTCAAGTATGAATATGACAGTGATGAAGAAACAGATGGTGGAACGTGGGAGCATCGTTTACGTTTGGAAGAGATGAAAGCCACTCAGCTCTGGGCTGATGAACTTACCAAGAAAGCTGAAGGGAAGCATCATATTGGTGACTTTCTGCCACCTGATGAGTTGGAGAGATTTATGGAGAAGGTAAGGTGGAAAACAAGAGAGTTTTTTTTCTTTCAATCATTTATGTACAGCATATTACAATTTGTCATCATAGTACTACATCACGGTTTGATTTTCATTCTAATATTATATCTGATGATACAGTAGAGTTCCAATGATAAATGTTGAATCAGAGATCTTTGTTAACATTTCCTGTTACATAATTTTAATCTTCACTCTGATCATAATACTTCACTGTGTTAATTATTAGCTATAGATAAATAAGAGAAAATTTCCAGGCTTGTAGCGTATCCAGTGGGGTTTGAAGTTTCCAAATGTTCACTAAAAACTACGTGTGGCATTTTCAAAGGTCTGCTTTCTCTGTTATATGCGGAGTTCAATGCAACATGCTGGTGCAAGGCCTAATATTAATTATTATTATTATTATTATTATTATTATTATTATTATTATTATTATTATTATTATTATTATTATTATTATTGTTACGGAGATATCCGTGGTAGGTAGAGGTGAAAGAAGGTGCGGGTGTGAATGGGTTTCAGGCTACGAAATTAACGTGCAATGTAAAATTAATTTAAAGTTTAACTAGGTTATATTTTCTTTTCAAAAACAAGAGATAACAATCATAACAGGTACAGAGTAGCAAAAATGTAGGTACAATATTACTGGATTCGGGCTCAGTGCCCTTCCTTCATAACTCTTGGGCAATCAGCCCCGCCTTACTCCAACAAAAATTTTAGCCAAGGGGCAGAAAACCCCATTCATGCCCAGGAGCACTGGCTCCAAACATTACACATAAAGCCTGCACGAGGCATACAGAAACAAATTTCAAAGAGCGATCCGCTCTCAAAATTGTAAGCCTATCACAAGGCCACACCAAACTCTACCTTCAAGCTGTCCTCTAAGGACGTATTCACAGGGGTAAAATACCCAACCTACGGAGGTCTATTACATGAAAAGAAGGTTGATTACATGCCCTCTAAAATAACAATTTGAGAGGAGGCGAATTTGCACTCCTAATACACTTTGTTTTTAAAACCTAATCTGGCTCTGGGCCGCTAACGCAAGGGCTAATCCCATACTACAGAGGTGACTTAGAGAAGAACACTTTACATTACATAAACGAAGAATAGTTTGAGAAAATAAGTTCACCTCAAAACAAATGTGAGTGGGAGCTCGAGAGGGTTAGCACTCTCTATCCCATTATGTAGCTTTACACGAGAAAAGAGTAGTTACATGTTAGGAAAAGGTTACATGATGGAAAACGCTTCGAACCCCCCCCCGCGAGAGTTAAACTGCCGACCTAGCAAGAAAAGAAGTTATTAATAGGCCATTACCTGGTGTTGAACGGCTGAAGAAGAAAGAGGCGCTTCCCGCCTCCTGCTATGTACTTAATACACTGAGAGATGGAACAGAAGTGGCCCGGAGACCCCAAAATCAGCAGTTTATATCCTCTCGCGGAAGATTCTAGGCATTAGGGGAAAGAAAACACCCTCCCACAAAATTTTTATTGGATAGGACCCCGCAACAGATACAACCTGGGGGAAGATACACCAGATTGGATAGAAATTAATTTAAGAAATTCGGGATTGGCTACATGCAAAACAAGGGGAAAGAGAGGGGTATACAGCCAACTTAAACAATAACAGAAAGAAATTTAGCAAAGAACAAACATTTGAAATAAAAATTTCTTCAACAAAATAGTTCTTTGACTCCGCACTAGGTTGCACTATTGTTGATCTTCAGTAGTGTCCTCTAGAAGAGAAAGTTCACACTTCTTACTTCAAGCTGAACAAAAACACATCAAAAGTGACACAGTTCAAAAACTCAAAATTTTCCACGTGGTGACATCTTCTGAGAAAGTAGAGAATTAATAGAGTAGATAAGTTCAACCTTCCTCCAGAAGAGGAGTTTCAACTGGCGCAACTTTTAAATAAACAGAGTAGAGGTGTACCGCCCGGTACAGACCTCCCCCCCCAAAAGTTCCTCCAGGGGTGACACATGAAATCAGTTTGAAACAAGTTCCAAGTTATAAGTTGAATATGAAAATAGATTACAAGATTTTCAGAATGTTGTGTGATTCAGTTTCACAATTTGTTGTTGCAGGTGAAGTAAAGTCTTTCTGTTTGTAGAAGTTGAATTTCTGAAGATAAACTTTTAATACTTAAAGGTGAAGAAAAATTTTGCAATGTCCACCAAATATTGTTGTTGAATTCCCAAGTGTAGTTATTGCTTATGGTGACTGTCCATGTAGTTGATGTAGATTGAGTCGGATGGCCAGACCGGCCGTTGCAGCTTGCGTCCAAAGGAGGCCGCTCGGACCCCTCAAGTACCCTGAGATACCGCTCGCCCGCACTATGAGGGGAGCAGAGGTGTTGAAGTACGCCGCGCCCGCGGTGAACAGATACAGGCTGCGGGCATGTAGCAGGTCGTGCGCCGCACATCAGCCTTGGCCGGGAGGAGAGCTCCGGCTCGCCGTGCACATGTCGTCCTCGCTGGAGAGGAGGGGGCCCATCCCCCTCCCCAGTCGCTGCACGGCGCTGCGCGGCTGCGGGGGCGCTGAAACATTAAAGCTATGCGGCAGAATTGTGTTGGACTATCATCTTCTTTGAGGGTACAGGCTTGTGGAGAGGTTGAGGGGCCAGCGGCGTGTAGATATCCATGGCATTTACTATTATGAAGCCACAGTGTAAGGTGGAGCAGGAGACGGGAGCGTGGTAATGGCCGTGGCAAGAACAGGATGGCAGTTTAACGGGTCGGGGCAGGTTTTACACAAGGCTTACATCTAAAACCAAAATATTACAGAAGGGGCAGAATGCCTTAAAAGTGAAACTCAAAAAAAATATAACCTTCATATCCTTTCAAAATAATATGAAGCAAGTTAACACAGAAATTACACCGGTTTCACCTGGGACAGGTGAACTCTAAATATCCTCTCGGTGGCTGGATTACTTAGCAATAAGGTAACCGGCGTAAGAAAATCGAGAATGATACAAGGCCCATGAAATCTGGGGGCAAGCTTGCCCGCGGGAACAAAATTTTTGACCATAACCTGGTCACCTACCTTCAAAGTGGTGGGTCTCCGTCCACGATCATACCTTTCCCTAACCTTTTCATGAGACACTTTAAGATTGGCTTTAGCCTTCTTCCAAAGATCTTTAATGTTATCCGGATCTATTGTCTCGGGTAGAATGTCATTCAAAGACCAGAGGTTAGAGAGCGGCGAGTTGGGAACAAACTTGAACATCAAAGAAGCTGGAGTAAATTTGTGTGATTCATGGACCGCCGAATTCAAAGCAAAAGCTAACCAATGCAGGGACGTGTCCCACCTAGAATGATCTTCATGATGATAGGCAATCAGTGCGGACCTGAGATTACGGTTAACCCGTTCAGCCAGAGATGGTTGAGGGTAATAAGCGGAAGTAGTTACATGAGAGATGGACAAGTCAAAACAGAATTTACGAAATAAATTAGATGTAAAAGCCTTAGCATTATCAGATACAATGTATTGGCACGGACCAAAAGAAGCGAAAATAGAATTTAGGCAAGTAATAGTTGACTGAGCGGTAGCCAGCTTAGTCGGAAATAACCAGGAAAATCTTGTAAAACCATCTACGCACACAAAGATGAACTTGTTGGCATTACCCTTTGATTGGGGGAAGGGTCCCACATAATCAATATACAGGCGTTCCATGGGGCGCGACGCTTGATGAGAAGACAAAAGGCCTACTTTAGTGGACATGGTGGGTTTACTGATCAAACAAGATTTACAAGCTTTTACAAGTTCCCGAATTTCACCGTCCATACCTTTCCATATGAACATTTCACGAATCTTTTCACGAGTTTTAAAGATTCCAAGATGCCCCCCCAATGGGGTCTCATGATAGTATTTGAAGATCATAGGTACAAGAACCGCTGGAACAACAACTTTCATCAACTTATCATGCCTCGAAGGGCAACATAGAACACCATTCCTCAGAACATAAGGGACAGCATGTTCCCCAGAAGAAAGGGTTTCCATTATCGGAGCCAGCGTAGGATCTTCACGTTGG
The DNA here is from genome assembly GCF_040414725.1 of Anabrus simplex. Lineage (NCBI taxonomy): Eukaryota > Metazoa > Arthropoda > Insecta > Orthoptera > Tettigoniidae > Anabrus > Anabrus simplex. The sequence continues at coordinate 1,638,908,776 of NC_090265.1, read as the reverse complement.
TATTTCTCGATATCCCTAAAGAGCATGGGAGCATCGGTTAGGATGGCATTAACCTCGGATAGTATGGACTCGGAAGGTGATGAACTGTCGACCGGTTCATGGGTCTCGACCTCGTTTGAAAACATACGGCTGAGTCCATCAGCCACAACATTTTCGGTACCTCTGATATGCCTGACATCGAATTGGAAGGCGGAAATACGGATGGCCCAACGGGCTATACGACCAGTACGACGCGGTCTACCTAAGACCCAGCTTAAGGCTTGGTTATCTGTCTCCAGGTCGAATTTGACATGTTCCAGATAGAGACGGAACTTTTCTAAGGCGAATAAGACTGCCAACCCTTCGAGCTCATAGATGGAATACTTGGCTTCTTGAGCCGATAGAGTCCTAGATGCATAGGCGATGGGACGCCTCCCTAGTTCAGTCTCTTGAAGAAGGACTGCAGCTACACCTGACGACGACGCGTCCGTTTGGACGATGAATTTCTTCGAGAAATCAGGCATAGCAAGTACAGGGGCATTACAGAGAGCTAATTTAAGATCTTCGAAAGCGGCTTGTTGAGAAGGTCCCCACTCGAATTTGATGCCTTTCCTACGAAGAAGGTTTAAGGGCGCCGCTCTATTAGCGAAGTTAGGAATAAACTTCCTGAAGAAATTCACCATACCAATGAATCTAGCGATACCTTTGATATCCTTAGGAGGTTTAAAATCACGGATGGCCTGTGTTCTAGAATGATCGACAGCTACCCCATCGGGTGACACAATATGCCCTAGGAATGACATAGAGGGCTTAGCAAAGGCAACCTTGGACAACTTGACCGTTAACCCAGCCTTACGAAGGCGATTCAGAACTTCTCGCAGATGATCTAGATGTTCTTCAAAAGTCTCGGAAAATACGACGACATCATCCAAGTAGTGATATAAGTACTCAAATTTGATGTCGGAAAAGACCCTATCTAGTAGCCTAGTGAGCACAGCTGCCCCCGTGGGGAGCCCGAAAGGCACGCGGTTGTATTCGTATAAGTTCCAGTCCGTGGCAAACGCTGTAAGATGTTTAGACTCTTCGGCAAGGGGAATTTGATTATAGGCCTGATTCAAGTCCAAGATGGTGAAGAACTTGGCCTTACGAAACCATGAAAAGCAAGAATGAAGGTCGGGAAGGGGCACAGATTGCAACACCACCTTCCGATTGAGAGCCCTGTAATCAATGACAGGCCTGAAGCCTCCTTGGGGTTTCGGGACTAGAAAAATAAGCGAAGAATACGCTGACTTAGAGGGCCTAATAATACCATCCTTCAACATCTGATCGATGATTTCTTTTAGAGCCTTCATTTTAGGTGGAGATAGCCTATAAGGTGGAAAACGGACAGGAATCGAATCCGTGACCTCAATTTTGTATTCAATAAGGTCAGTAACACCAAGAGTATCAGAGAACACCTCGGGAAACGACTGACACAGTTTCCGAATACTATCAGCCTGCTCCTCAGGTAGATGTCTAAGGTCTAACAACATCTCATCCTGGGTAGGCGAAATAGATGAACATGATACAGAATTACACTTTAACAAGGGAATTCTACAATTGGACGCAAATTTGAATGTGCACGACCTACTCTGGAGATCGAGCACAAGACCAGTGTGAGAAATGAAGTCCGCTCCCAATATGATGGGGCAAGACAAGTGCTTAGCCACAAACAGTTTGATTTTCCATGTAAATTTAAAAATACGAATTTTGACCAGTACGGAACCTAGAATTTCTAATGGAGATGAATTAGCCGAAACATATTGAATAAGAGCTGAGACATGGTCAGGTAGTTTACAAACAGATTTCAATTTAGAATACCATTCAGCCGAAATAATCGAACAAACACTGCCTGAATCTAAGAGAGCTGTTATAGGCTCGTTATTTAACTCAATCTTAAGAAAAGGAACAGGTGCGGGGGTATCCGCCGCAATCCTAAGACATTCTTTAGGGCATTCAAAAGATGAATTTGAAGGCTGATCGTTCTCTGCATTTACAACCTGTTTACTAGGGGCTGAGTCTCGGGAAGATGGATTAGTCGACTCAGCCGAAGCCACTAGTCACTTTTTATTATTAGCATAGCTGGAATTTGCACCAGAAGTTGAGCAGGAGGGGGTGCTATTTGAGTTTGGGCAATTCTTGGCGATATGTGAGAAGGCCCCGCACTTAAAACAGCCTTGTGATGACCCGGCTCCATTCCTTGTCCCACTTGACTTGATCAGTGGACACTTGTCGCGCAGATGGTCAGGCGACCCGCAAGCATAACATTTACGGGGATTGACTGGTCGGCGAGGTGGAGGCCGAGTGTTACTAAAGGAAGGCGGGGGTTCTTTCGCGACACGCAAAGAATCGGCGTATCTAACTCCTTCCGCTGAAACGGCCAATGCTTCAAGTTCAGAGAAAGTTTGCGGGCACGCCGCGAAACACAAATATGACCTATAGGGAGGTGAAATTCCCTCTACAATAGCCTGTACAATCTGATCTTCAGGAAAATGAAGGGCAAACACTCTCGTGTAAAACTTAATGTCCTGTATGAAATCAGCCAAGTTTTCATCCAACCTCTGTACTCGATAATAGTATTTCTGAATCAGAGACGACCTCGCGCGGGCAGGAATGAAATTTGCAAGCAAGTGTGCGTGAAAATCTTCAATAGATGACTGTTCAGCAATGGCTCTTACTATTTTATCTGAGAGAACACCAATAGCATACGGATAGATAATTTGCAAAATCTGACAAGGGGAAAGAGAAAACACAAGGGCGTGATCCTGAAATTCAACTAAAAATCTTAAAAATGAAATAACTTCACTGGTGGTGTTGACAGAAAACTTAGAGATACCTCTTAGCAACATTGCCAATGGATGAGGCAAGCTACTAAACCCGGGTGACATAGTAGGTAAAGGTTTCAATGGCAACGAAGTTAATTCAGAACGGATGTTACCCAACGATGCACGGCGTTCAGACTCGTTGTCCAATGGGGCAGAGATAGTTTGAGCAGCAACGGTTATCCTATTAACTTCTCCCTTGGGAGGCGCTTCCTCACTACCTGCATTCACTATGGTGGGTTGATCAGATTTGGGAGGAACTTCCCCAGTTAACAATTGAGTGACTTTACTAGACAATTCAGAGATAGTTTCAAGGAGCGTATTAGCTTGCTTCCTCTGAACGTCATTCACCTTCAGAGACAACAGATCATTAACTCTATTTGAAAAGTGATATAATCTGCCTTGCACACGCTTAATTTGATTAGGAGACGGATCATTTTCATCAAAAAAACTAACTACAGATGCTAGCCCAGAAATATTCTCGACGATCGTGGAAAGAGAGTCGTCAATTTCTTTCTCTCCCAAATTGGGGATGGAAATGGGCAAATCAAGGGACTCTCTAAGTTTGTTAGTGTCGATAGCAACCGTGCCTCCAGATTGCACGTTTCTAATAGTTAATTCGTAGATCAACTCCTCTTTGCGCAAATAGTTAAGGAGGAGAACATCGCGAGGGCCGGGCATGATGACGGAAAAATTTAGAACAACCTCAAAAAATTTCCAGCAACTGAGAAAATGGTTAGAGTTCGGATCAAAACAGTTTTTAGCCGTCAAAAGGGGCTAAATTGAGACCCATTCAACCACGCTCTGCTACCACTTGTTACGGAGATATCCGTGGTAGGTAGAGGTGAAAGAAGGTGCGGGTGTGAATGGGTTTCAGGCTACGAAATTAACGTGCAATGTAAAATTAATTTAAAGTTTAACTAGGTTATATTTTCTTTTCAAAAACAAGAGATAACAATCATAACAGGTACAGAGTAGCAAAAATGTAGGTACAATATTACTGGATTCGGGCTCAGTGCCCTTCCTTCATAACTCTTGGGCAATCAGCCCCGCCTTACTCCAACAAAAATTTTAGCCAAGGGGCAGAAAACCCCATTCATGCCCAGGAGCACTGGCTCCAAACATTACACATAAAGCCTGCACGAGGCATACAGAAACAAATTTCAAAGAGCGATCCGCTCTCAAAATTGTAAGCCTATCACAAGGCCACACCAAACTCTACCTTCAAGCTGTCCTCTAAGGACGTATTCACAGGGGTAAAATACCCAACCTACGGAGGTCTATTACATGAAAAGAAGGTTGATTACATGCCCTCTAAAATAACAATTTGAGAGGAGGCGAATTTGCACTCCTAATACACTTTGTTTTTAAAACCTAATCTGGCTCTGGGCCGCTAACGCAAGGGCTAATCCCATACTACAGAGGTGACTTAGAGAAGAACACTTTACATTACATAAACGAAGAATAGTTTGAGAAAATAAGTTCACCTCAAAACAAATGTGAGTGGGAGCTCGAGAGGGTTAGCACTCTCTATCCCATTATGTAGCTTTACACGAGAAAAGAGTAGTTACATGTTAGGAAAAGGTTACATGATGGAAAACGCTTCGAACCCCCCCCCGCGAGAGTTAAACTGCCGACCTAGCAAGAAAAGAAGTTATTAATAGGCCATTACCTGGTGTTGAACGGCTGAAGAAGAAAGAGGCGCTTCCCGCCTCCTGCTATGTACTTAATACACTGAGAGATGGAACAGAAGTGGCCCGGAGACCCCAAAATCAGCAGTTTATATCCTCTCGCGGAAGATTCTAGGCATTAGGGGAAAGAAAACACCCTCCCACAAAATTTTTATTGGATAGGACCCCGCAACAGATACAAGCTGGGGGAAGATACACCAGATTGGATAGAAATTAATTTAAGAAATTCGGGATTGGCTACATGCAAAACAAGGGGAAAGAGAGGGGTATACAGCCAACTTAAACAATAACAGAAAGAAATTTAGCAAAGAACAAACATTTGAAATAAAAATTTCTTCAACAAAATAGTTCTTTGACTCCGCACTAGGTTGCACTATTGTTGATCTTCAGTAGTGTCCTCTAGAAGAGAAAGTTCACACTTCTTACTTCAAGCTGAACAAAAACACATCAAAAGTGACACAGTTCAAAAACTCAAAATTTTCCACGTGGTGACATCTTCTGAGAAAGTAGAGAATTAATAGAGTAGATAAAGTTCAACCTTCCTCCAGAAGAGGAGTTTCAACTGGCGCAACTTTTAAATAAACAGAGTAGAGGTGTACCGCCCGGTACAATTATTATTATTATTATTATGCTTGCCTCATCCAGGGGTGGATGGTAAGATATTTGCCTCGCGGTTATGTAGGTTGTGGGTATATTCCCATGTCGTCGTTCGCACTAATTTCATTATGGGTTGGATAAGGTACACCAAAGCTACATCGGAATGACAAGTTTCGAAAGATATGATGGAGAAGATGCCTGGTTTAAACTTTGAAGATGATCTACACTTATGTTTATTAACATTTGTACCAAAAAACAATTACATACAATAACTAGAATCCTATATCTAGTGTGTCATATGTATAGGACACTGTGACTATCATCACCAGCCAGAGTGTTGGTCGAAATTGTATTAGCCTAAATTAAAACTATACCAGGCGCTTTCTTTCACAAATACGTCATTGATAATTAGAATAAAATTAGAAATTGGAAAAAAAATGAAAACAAAACACTCTAGGCTACAATCTAGTTACATAATGCCTAAATAAACTGCTACAGTTTTCGTTTTTACGTCCTATTTTGTGTGGAAATTCGCAAAACAGTTCTTTTTCCCTTGATAAGCATAAATGAACTTTACATTTTGAACAAGATATGTATGTTTTACCTTTAGAGAATTTTTACATTTTGATTGACTGGTTTGATCACTGTACTGAGAGGTAAGTGATTTCTGCCATCAAAACGCATCTCACTGATGGGATGTAACACAGTCCTCTTAGGGTGAACATCAGGGCTGGTCTGCTCTGTTGAAGGACGTCCTCGTTTCTTGGGAACACTCTTATTCGCAAGAATCATTGCTTCACCTACATTCTGTTCGAATCAGGTCTATGATCTGATTTTCTGCTTCTCCAATATTTCTGGCTTCTTTCCGATACTCCAACCAAGAATTAGTTATGGCTATGTCCAAAGCATGAGTAAACAATCTCATGGTCCATTCTCTTGAACGGATCAAAGAGCGGTAGATGGCAACCAAAAAGTTGAATTTATCCACACCACCCATACTGGGGTTGTACATTTTCACTGCTTGTAGCCTTTGCACTTCAACATACTGACTTTTCTTTTTCTCCCACTTTTTACAAACAACCTTGTTACCTGCACCAACAAAATTGGAACCAATTATGACAAGAATTGTCAAACAATTTTGTAAGGACTATGCCATCTTCGCTGACTACTTCTTGAATGAATCCACGAGTTTGATGCTTCCTTATATCTCCATCAGATTCAAATAGTGGCTTGCAGAATCTGTCAACACGTATTGTTCCTATAGCATATATGTTCTTCTGGGAGAGCCATTGGAACAACCAGTAAGAGCTAAAGAAATTGTCAAAATAGAGTTTGAAATATGAAGCGGTGATACATTCTGATAGCTGCATCACAACTGCTGGCCCTAAGCCAGACTGTACATACTGACACTTGAGTTCCGTAGTAGAACCTTTGTATATCAGAAAATCGTACACGAGACCACTTTCATCACACAAAACAAAAATCTTCACACCCCTCTTTGTAGGCTTATTGTGAATAAACTGCTTTACATTCAGCTGACCTTTGAATGGAACCATCTGTTCATCAACGCTAAGATTTTCTTCCAGCTGAAGTTTCTGACACCTTTCCGTTAGAGCATTGTAGATTGGTCTGACTTTCCAGAACCTGTCAGTTGTGTGTGGATCCTTCTCTGGTGTGTTCACCACATGAACATTATTGCGTAGCTTGAAAAATCTGTTTACTGTCATATTGTCAGCAATAAGAGGGATTCGAAACTTCTCTTCCCAATACATTCTTACCCTGGGATAACCCATGATACCCATAAGAAGATGAATTCCAAGGAAAGTGTTCATTTCTTCTACTGTAGTTGGTTGAAAGTTTGCAACATTGTTTTGAAATGCATACAATATAGTACAATAAACCATAACATTTAAGAGCTCTGGATGGAAATATTGCTCAAAAAATATGCTGGGCGCTTGAATCTTTGTGGTACTTGAACATTCAATGTGAAAGTTCTGGAGTGGTGGTGTCTGAAACATTGCATCAGGAATCCATGCTATATCCTTTTTTGTCTGTGAGATATTGTACTTCAAAATAGTTCCTTTGGAATTCCTTAGCTGTCATGCTCGTGTTCAAAAGCTGAGGCTCACTTTCATGTAACACTGCAACTAAAGCAATACTTGTCCCCATTTCCATTCTCATCTGCTCACGACAATGATATTCACCAAATCAGAGGCAAGACACATTCTTGGATGTCATTTTCTTCCAAGTTACGGAGGAGGGAACCATCTACGAGAAGGTCAGGATTTTCCGTCAGTCAGGGAAATATCTACAATTCCATTAAAAAAAAAAAAAAAGATAAAAATGCATTAGAAATTGATATCAATAAAGTTTAATTACATCATGATGAACCTTAGTTATGCTGATTTATCTAATATCTCTATCTTACCTTCAGGTTCTTCAAAATGCTGTAGCTCATCTCCTTCAGCATCACATAAGTTCTCAATATCAGATACATCTCCATTTTCAAGTAATTCGACGATTTCATCAGCATATAGCTCTCTTTTTTTTTTCCTGGTCTAACTGCAGGATCATCCTTGTTCTCAGACCAGCAATACTCACTATCCATGCTTGCAGACTATAACAACTACAATATACACATTACTTTGTGCATAAACCGGTATTTTCTTTGTTGAGGTTATATGTAATAATGCCTACTGTCAGTCATGCTGTCCTAGATCTTGCACGATATTTTAAAAATATCTGCAGCTGACCATTATACTGATTCATAGTTTCTAACAATGTGTCTTGAAAATATAAAGCCTGTTTGATCCCCAAAAAAATTATCTCCTTTTCTGTAGCTAATAGAAAGCCTGTCCTAGATCTAGCACGATATTTTAAAAACATCTGCAGCTGACCATTATACTGATTCATAGTTTCTAACAATGTGTCTTGAAAATATAAAGCCTATTTGAGCCCCAAAAAATGATCTTTTCTGTAGCTATTTTAAGTATACAAACATGTTTCAAAGAAAGGTGGTTTTGTATAATCGATATATTTGATGTCATGGCATATTTGATTCATTGTTTCTGTATACATTTCATACTTACAGAGGGCATAATAAACAATCGATAGAGGTTGTTGTTTAAGGAACAGTATACTGGTAGGGCAAGAGACTATAGCTTTTCAAAGATGATTATGATGAACGGAAATCAATCGTCCTGTATCTAGGACATTATGACTGAAAGGGTTAACTTGGCAACATACAAAATTGTAAATTACATTCACATTGTTCATTCAAAACTATTACAGCTGTACTCCAAACACAAAGCTATGCCAGTGTGAAATTCTCTTGAGGATTTCTTTGCTCTAGGTTTCATTATGGTAGCTTTTCCCTGTCTTTGTCATCATTCCTCTTCAAAATAAAACATTCCTCCTAGTTGTTTATATCAAACCATACATTTCTAACTGTAATGTGAGAGGAAAATATACAACAAAATAAATACACAGCATTTTTATGAATCCTGTAAGAGATAATCTGTCTGAAGATTGATAACTAGTTCTGTACCTCCCTGTCACCTTAACTGGCTGCATGGCTAAATGGTTAGCGTGCTAGCCTTTGGTCACAGGGGTCCCGGGTACAATTCCCAGCAGGGTCGGGAATTTTAACCATCATTGGTTAATCCTACTGGTACGGGGACTGGGTGTATATGTCATCTTCATCATCATTTCATCCTCATCAAGATGCGCAGCTCGCGTATCGGCGTCAAATCAGAAGACCTGCACCTAGCGAGCCAAACATGTCCTCGGACACTACCAGCACTAAAAGTCATACGCCATTTCATTTCCTAAGTAATGCAATAGTAAACTCTTAATCCAGTAGCAGCAAACAAGAAAATACTTCACCTTGCACGTCTGTCTACCTGACTTTAAGAAAGAAAAAATTAATTGTCTGCAGAACAACAAATGCTACCATATACAATAGGATACAGCATACTCTCTCTTCCAATGTCAAATTTCAGCATAACATAATACATTCAAAGTGGAAGAAGGTCAAATAACAACCGAAACATACTTATTAAGTATTGAAAGGTGGGAAATGTATATACTATTCTATTTTAAGGAATAATTATTTTACTTCATTACAGGCCAAGATATGGTGATGACATTCATTGACATTGAAAAGGCATATGACATTGTCTCCAGGACTAAAGTTTGGGACAGTCTGGTGCAAAAAGGAATTGGACAGGGATTAATAAAAATGATCATGGCAATGTACAAGGAATGTTGTAGTTGCATGCAAACACAGGTTGGTTGGACAAGTTGGTTCAAAATCATTAGTGGGCTAAGACAGGGACATGTTCTATCACCAATCTTGTTTACAATAGTAATGGATGACATCATGAGATCAGCAAAAGCAACATATGGAGGAAGAGAAATGAACATCATGTTATTTGCAGATGATATTGTAATTTGGGGAGAAGAGGACATGAAGGTTCAAGAACAGTTGTATGTGGTGAATGGGAAGATTGAAGAATGTGGATTGAAAATAGGTGTAAAAAAGTGTAAAACTCCCTTTATGACTAGAGGGGAGAAACAAGGGAAAGGTCAGATTAGACTTGCAGACAAGCCCCTGGAAGTGGTGGAGACATTCAAATATCTGGGGAGTGAATTAATGGAGAATGCTCGGCGGGATGCTGAGATTAGTAAGAGGATTCAAGCTGGAAGCTGTTTCTATCATAGTGTAAGAAACATGTTATGGGACAAAGATTTGCCAATGGAAGCAAAGGAAACTATGTACAAGATTTATTACGTATCCATAACAACTTACGGAGGAGAAACTTGCACAATGAAAAAGAAGGATGAGAGTCTAATACAGTCAGCCGAAATTAAGTTCTTGAGGAGTATGATACAAAAGAGTAGAAGAGACAAAATAAGGAATGAGAAAATCCAGGAAGAAATTGTAGTGGAAAAAATGAATGATAGAATACCGAAGAGCCGACTAAGATGGTTTGGGCGAGCGAATGAGTGATGAAAGAATGCCAAAAAGGTGATGGAAATGCAAATGCAAGGAAGGAGAGGCCATGGACGACCATGATTGAGATGGAAGGGCTCAATCCAACGCATTATTATAGAAAGAAACCTGGACTGGGACACAGTGTTGGAGGAGGAGTGGTGGAAACACCGAAGAAGGTGGAGAGGAACCATATTTGCCCCTAACCGGCTACAGCTGGATAAAGGGAAATGATGATGATGATGATAATGATGATGACAGGCTAAGAAAAAAAATTTCCTTATAATTTTAAATGCTGAGATATCTAAATAGCTTCTTACTTCATAATGATTGAAAGAAAAGTTACCTTAATATATATTCACAATGACAGACATGAAATATCAAATAGTTTCTTTTTTAACCGAAAAGTCTTGGTGTCTTCACATGGACGTTAATGGGTTAAGAATTACCCAGAAGGCAAAGTCTTGTAGGTTGCTTGTTAAGGTTACATGTCGATGAAGCCCATTTCTCTGTTTCTCACATGCCCATCCTTCAGGAAAATCACCATATCAGAATCATAGTCTGTGGGCAGTACTGTCCTGCAAAACCAGTCGGATCACACTAATTCAAGGCAGGAACAGAAGCACTTTTTATTTTCTGACGTGGTGAGATAATTTCTCCCATCAGCAAAAGTTGCCTCTCCCATAAGTCGCCTTACTTTTCACTGTAGCTCTCCCTGTTCTTTTATATTGATGAACCCATTAGGACTTATAAGAAGCTAATCTTGCATTTTGTTCATTGAACATTGGCTAATAATCCTGTCATTTTGCCATTTAAAATAACATTAATAACATCTTAATCAACAGTATTTGCTTTGTGTAAGCATAACCATATGCAAGAACTGCCACTTTGCATTTTGATGTCCTGTAACAAGGATAGCTATCCCTAAAGAGATTTCTTGTATTTCAGCGATATTTGATTCGTATTCATTACAGAAATGTAAGTTTCTTGCTAATGGCATGGTGCTCTTTTCTTAACATTGATTGTACCATGGTGATCAACATAGTTCATGCTCATTTTAAATTATAGGATATTATTTAGATTTACAGTTTTATTCTTCACTTCACCTCATCACCGCGCTAGATGTTACTAGGCTGTCTGCCACATAAAAATAAAAATTGTAGAGAACTGTAGAACAGTGTGAAATTTTCCCCTACATTGTGTAAGAGACCCATATAATAATCACCATTTTTCCTTTACAGTACAGTGCCCTTAAGGAAGGTCGTGAACCAGATCTTTCTGATTACAAAGAATTTAAATTGAAACAGGACAACATTGGATTTCAAATGCTTCAAAAGTTAGGATGGACTGAAGGACAAGGACTTGGCTCAGATGGACTGGGTATTACAGAACCTGTGAATAAGTAAGTAAGCTGTTTCTGAAACTTAGTAATTTTATATCTGTGGATAATGAAACGGTCATTTACTCACCTGTACACACAATCACTATGTTAATTTCTGGACAAGCTTTACTGCTTTACTATTTAGAGTACTTATACGAACATGCAGGTTATTTACCTTTTGAGTCTTGTATTCAAACGTGACCATGTGACCTTGCCGTGGTGGGGAGGCTTGCGTGTCCCAAGGAAGCAAATAGCCGAGCCGCAGGTGCAACCATATCGGATGGGTATCTGTTGAGAGACCAGACTAACGAATCGTTCATCGAAAGAGGGGTAGCAGCCTTTCGGTAGTTGCAAGGGCGGTAGTCTAGATGATTGACTGATACGGCCTTGTAATAATACTCAACATGGCTTAGCTGTGTTGATACTGCTACACAGCTGAAAGCAGTGGGAAACTACAGCCGTAACTACCTCCCGAGGACATGCAGCTCTCTCTGTATGATGTACTGATGATGGCTTCCTCCCGGGTAAAATATTCCGGAGGTAAACTAGTCCCCCATTCGGATCTCCGGGTGGGGACTACACGAGAGGGGGCGATCATCAGGAAGATGGATACTGACATTCTGCGAGTCAGAGCATGGAATGTTAGAAGTTTGAATCGTTGCGGTAGGTTAGAGAATCTGAAAAAGGAGATGGATAGGCTAAAATTAGATGTAGTTGGTATAAGTAAAGTACGTTGGCAGGAAGAACAGGATTTTTGGTCAGGCGACTACTGAATTACGAACACAAAATCAAACAGGGGAAATGCAGGAGTTGGTTTAATAATCAATAAGAAAATAGGGCAGCGGATAAGCTACTACGACCAGCATAGTGAAAGAATTATTGTCGTCAAGATAGACACCAAACCAATGCCCACCACAATAGTGCAGGTCTATATGCCTACTGGTTCAGCGGATGATGAGGAACTCGAAAGAATATATGAGGAGATAGAAGATTTAATACAATATGTCAAAGGTGACGAGAATCTAATTGTGATGGGACTCTGGAATGCTGTGGTAGGCCAAGGAAGAGAAGGTAATACAGTAGGAGAATTTGGATTGGGACAAAGGAACGAAAGAGGAAGTCGGCTGGTTGAATTCTGCACTGATCATAATTTAGTCCTTGCCAATACTTGGTTCAAACACCACAAACGACAGCTGTATACATGGACGAGACCTGCAGACACTGGAAGGGCAGAGATTCAGAAACTAGGTGTTGGATTGCAAAACTTTCCCAGGAGCAGACATGGACTCTGACCACAACTTGTTGGTCATGAAATGCCATCTGAAGTTGAAGAAATTGAAGAAAGGAAAGAATGCAAAAAGATGGGATCTAGACAAGTTGAAAGAAAAGAATGTGAGGGATTGTTTTAAGGAACATGTTGTACAAGGACTGAATGAAAAGGCTGAACGAAACACTATAGAGGAAGAGTGGATAGTCATGGAAAATGAAGTCAGTAGGGCTGCTGAAGAAATGTTAGGAAGGAAGAAAAGATCAACTAAGATTCAGTGGATAACTCAGGAGATACTAGACCTGATTGATGAACGACGAAAATACAAGAATGCTAGAAATGAAGAGGACAGAAAAGAATACAGGCGATTAAAGAATCTAGTGGCTAGAAAGTGCAAGGTAGCTAAGGCAGAATGGCTGAAGGAGAAGTGCAAGGATGTTGAAGGCTGTATGGTCCTGGGAAAGGTAGATGCTGCATACAGGAAAATCAAGGAAACCTTTGGAGAAAGGAAATCAAGGTGTATGAATATTAAGAGCTCAGATGGAAAGCCACTTCTAGGGAAAGACAAAAAAGCAGAAAGATGGCAGGAGCATATCCAACAGTTGTATCAAAGTAAAGATGTAGATAATTTGGTTCTGGAACATGACGAGGCTGTTGATGCTGATGAAATGGGAGACCCAATTTTGAGTTCAGAATTTGACACACCTGTGAGTGACCTAAATAGGAACAAGGCACCTGGAATTGATGACATTCCCTCTGAATTACTGACTGCCTTAGGAGAAAACCTGCATGGCAAGGTTATTCCATTTAGTGTGCAAGATGTATGAAACAGGAGAAGTCCCATCCGATTTTCGGCAGAATGTTGTTATACCTATTCCCAAGAAAGCCGGTGCTGACAGGTGTGAAAACTACCACACCATTAGTTTAGTATCTCATGCCTGCAAAATTTTAACATGTATTATTTACAGAAGAATGGAAAAACAAGTTGTAGCTGAGTTGGGAGAAGATCAGTTTGGCTTCAGAAGAAATGTAGAACACGTGAAGCAATCCTGACTTAACGTCTGATCTTAGAGGATCGAATCAAGAAGGACAAGCCCACGTACATGGCATTTGTAGATCTAGAAAAGGCACTCCTAGTCCTTTTCTGTGCCATCATCGCCATAAAACCTATCTGTGTCAGTGCGACATAAAGCAACTTGCAAAAAAAAATATATATATATATATATATAGATAGTACTTGCATAAACCCACATGGTACACAAACTGATAGTCATTACTTGAAAATAGTACAATAATAATAAGAATAATACATTTTAAAATTTTTTCTTCCCAAAATGGCACAAATGGCTGTAACTAGATCATTTCACGTAATATCTTTAGGCAATTTAAATACATAAGATACATTTGAAGCCTGATTATCCATACTAAATTTCGGCAGAAGAAAAATGTTATTTTATGGTAGATGTCTTGATTTGAACTCGTGGTCTCCTTCAAATCAAAATCTCTTTATTTCCAAATGAGGTGTCTACCTCGGTGGCAAATGGTACACTAAAATACATTGTCAAGCACTAAATATTAAATTAACAAGAGAAGAAAATTTTCCTATAATACAATATTGTACAATTTACACTAACAATGTTTTCTATTAAACACACAGCTCATCCTTAATAAATTTATATTGTTTACAAAATTCTACTTATAATATCTCCTGTACTACTTACAAATATAGTCAACTGATATACAGTATGTGGAATTACTTCAAATGATACTATACAACTGGTATAAGATTAATATTTACATTGCATTTATTTACTTATTTACTTTTTTTTTTTTTTTTTTAACCCGTTCTGGAACCTAAGTAGCATAACGACCTGCTGCCTCTTAACCAGAGCCCCTTTTGCCACCACTTTTCAGAGTTCCTGAAGGGCCTTCACAGCTACCGTAGCGGTCCCAGGGCCCTCGAAGTCCCCACTGTACTTCACCCCTACAGGCAGTCCCCTACTTTGGCTGTCCAAACTCCTTCGACCAGGGGATGGAATTAATTTATTCACACACATTTTTTTATTTACTGGTCGAATGCCCTCTAACACTTCATTTATTTTCTCTGTTCCTGTTTATTCTCTTCTTGAATATCTGTACAGATTTTGGAAAAGGATCAAACACTACCCTTGGTAAACTGTTCCACTCCTTCACACCCTTCCCAATGAATGAAAATTTACCCGAATCACTTCTGCTAAAATTCCTTTTAATTTTATATTTGTGGTCAGTCCTGCCGATATAATTATTTTCCAACTGAAGCCTCTCACGGATATCTCCCCATGCTTCTTCTCTTGTATAGGCTCTATATAATTCTATAAGTCTAGTTTTCTCCCTTCTCTTACTTAAAGTTTCCCACCCAAGTTCCTTTAACATTTCTGATACACTACTCTTTCTCCTGAAATCGCCTGTTACAAATCTTGCTGCTTTCCTCTGCACACTATCTATTTCTTTTATTAGGTATTCTTGGTGAGGATCCCAAACACTGTTTGCATATTCCAATAATGGACGAACCATACTCAAGTAACTTTTTTCTTTTAATTCTTTGTTGCATCCTTTAAGTAGCCTCATTATGACATGTAACGATCTGTATGCTTTCCCAACAATATCATCAACATAACCCTTCCAGTGCAAATTACTTTCAAATCTCACACCTAAGTATATGCACTTGCCATCTTTTGGGGTAACTACCTCATCCAAAGTATATTCAAATTCAGTTTTAAAGCTCCTGTTTGTAAAAGTTGTAACAGTTGATTTGCCTCCATTAACCTTCATATTATTTTCTTCAACTCACTGTTGGATACTTTCAAGGTCCCTTTGTAATTCTGAACAATCCTCAGTGTTGTTTATTTCCCAACATGGAGTCAATCTTTAAACGTCCCACCGAACACACGAAAGATAATCACCATGTAGAAGGATTTCCATTGAAGCCTAATCCATAGAAATCCAAGAGAGAAGGATGGACCGCAATAACTACAGTTTGTGTAATCCTCAGCAGAAATATGTTAGCACGCGTACTCCACACACGTGGTAGCCAAGTTGCGTAGAGGATGTGTAATTCTCCACTAAATTATAACAATAAGAGGACAATTAGTTTTAAATTAAGTGAAACTTGATGAGGGTGATGATACCCATAACAATACAGCATTTAACCTGGCTCCAAGACCCAAGCTGAAGCTAGGATTCCGCTCGAGCATGAGACGCGTCTTGTCTTCATGACTGCAGAACTTGAAGTCAAGCATGGCTTCCCCAAGCACACAAGATGCGTAGCCAAGGGCTACTAGCCGAGCGCTGATTGGCTAGTAAGAAAGAGAAGGAGAGAGCCAACACTTTTAGTCCTCTGTGGTAGGGAGCAGCACCAAGCAAGGGGGTATGGGCTTACCACTCACACATAGATCATACGGAAATAGAATGTGACCACTTATCACATAAGGAATATGAGTGCAAAACTTATTGGCCAAAAGCCTAGCGATACTAATTTCCACAGCTATCTGGCAGTCTGAAAATTTTTTTGAAGGGGCTTCAAACACGTTACCAGCGTAACACAGTGTACCAGGAATTTCCATTACAGGCAGTATCGTCACTGATCCACCCACAGTTGCTAACCATTATGCAAGCCATTTTGCTGATATGTCTGGTTCCGGGAATGACCATATTGATTTCTTGACTCTGAAGCAGAAGGCAGAATGTTGTCATCCCAGTTTTGCCACTTAAGCTTCAGAGGACTATAACGTACCCTTTACGGAGTGGGAACTCCGCAGCACCTTGGCACTTTGCAAGGACACGCCTCCCGGACCAGATAATGTCCATAACCAGATGTTGAAACAGCTCAGCGAGGATAGCCTTTTATGTCTCCTTGGGGTGTTCAACCGAATCTGTATAGAGGGTGAGTTCCTTTCACAGTGGTGAGAGGAAATAGTAATTCCTCTCCTCAAGCCGGACTGTTGAGAGGATGGTGATTTGCCGACTGGTGTGGTGTTTGGAGAAAAGAGGACTTTTGTCCAAGTAACAATGTGGTTTTTGAGAGCTGCTCGCTGCACCACTGACCCCCTGGTACGCCTGGAGAGTTCTGTCCAGGACGCTTTTCTCCGAAAACACCATTTAGTTGCTGTTTTCTTTGACTTTAAAAAGGCCTACAACACCACATGGCAATATGGCATCCTTTCAGTCCTGCATCAGTGGAGATTCCAAAATAACTTGTCGGATTTTATTGCGAATTTGTTGTTCCTCCATCTATTCCGTGTCTGAGTAGAGAGGACATATTCACAATACCATGTTCAGGAAAATGGATTGCCACAGGGAGCGGTTCTCACTGTCACTGTTGGCAGTTGCCATAAACTGTATTGTCGCTGCTGCTAGTTCAGCAGTAATACCATCTCTATATGTAAACGATTTTGCTCTGCTTTAAAGCTCTCAGAGTATGGCGGTTGCAACGCGACAATTACAACAAGCTATTAGTAGAGTGGAACATTGGACCTTAGAACATACCAATATGACACATATCAGCCTCGGTTCTAAGATTACCTCACACAGCTAAACCAACATGACATAGAAGCAAAGGAACCACACCGAAGATAGAAGAATGGAATCTAAGGAACATGAACTTAAATTTTAATAAGTGTCTAACCTATACATACCAAATTTGAATGTGTTAAAACTTTTTGAGTGTTTTATATTGTGGCCCATATGTTTTAATGTGTTCTGTATACTCATGTTCTAACTTATTGTAACTTTTTACCTTTGACCAGAGTTATTTTAATTTCATGCTACTGTATATTGCATTTCCATCCCCCATTAGACATCCGGATGTTTAACATAACTTGTGATTTTGTCTAATGGCTGGAAACTATTCATGTACTAGCTGATGATGGCCGTTAAGGGCTGAAACCGGTACTAGTGTAATCTATTTACAATAAATTAAGTATTGATTGGTGGAAAAACACATTTCTTGTCTGTACATTGAATCTATCAATACGGAAAATGAAATTTATTAATAATAAATGCTTCAGAATGCAGACCTATCTCCAAGAAAAGGATGTATGCATCGTACTGCAAATACGAGAAAATGGAAAAAATTGTAAAAAGTTGGTTTGAAACTTCAAGAGCCATAGGCATTCTAATTGATGGTGTGCTCTTAAGATAAGAGGCGCTTAAAGTGGCAAACATTCTTGGCATTGAAAATTTCAGCGCGTTCAGTGGCTGGATCGACCAATTTAGGAAAAGGTATAACCTAACCTATAAAACTGTTTGTGGGGAATCTAGTGCAGTTAATGATGAAACTGTGGAGGAATGGATCGGTAGAAGATTGCAGGAGCTGACCAAGGATTACAAACCCAGGAACATTTTTAACCTAGATGAAACTGGACTGTTTTTCAGTGTATTGCCCAGCAAGACTTGGGCATTCAAAGGAGATAAATGCCATGGTGGGAAATACAGCAAGATGAGGCTCAAAGTGATGTTGGGAGCCAATGCTGATGGCTCTGAGAAGCTCCACCCCTATGTGATAGGGAAATCTAAAAAGCCTCGTTGCTTCAAGAATGTGCGATCGTTGCATACTGCCTACGATGCCGAGCTTGGATGACCTCAGATCTTTTCCGACAGCAGTTAATTGCTCTGCATTCAAGAATGGGTGCGCAAAATAGGAAGATCCTTCTGTTCATTGACCGTTGTCCTGCACATCCCGTGGATGTTAATTTGAGGAATGTGCAGTTAAAATTTCTGCCTGCTAACTGCACAAGCAAGCTGCAACCTATGGATTTAGGGGTTAATCACTCCTTTAAGTCACTTTATAGGAAGAACCTGGTGCAGCGAATTTTATTCCTTACGGATGCTGGAAAGGATCCATCATCATTTAAAGTTTCAATCCTGGATGAGCTTCACTTCATTGCAAAGTCTTGGAAAGCCGTGAAGCAGACTACCATCTCAAATTGTTTCTTGAAAGCAGGATTTTTCAAGAATCATCCCGAATGTCAGCTGCCAGAAGAAAAAGAAGAAGAAGGCCTGCTACCTAATGTGTGGAGGAGTTGATTGCTGAGCAAACAGCAGCCGAGTCTCCCACCAGTGACAGTGATGAAGCACAGGAAGACCATGAAGTGATGCCTACCATTGCTGATGCAAGTGCAGTAGTGGATGTTTTACGCAGGTATCTTTCATCTGTAGAGGGTGGTGAAAATATTTTTTATAACCTTTATGAGCTTGATAAACAAATAGAGGTTATAAGAAATAAGAAGTGTAAACAGAGATCGATTCTGGACTAATTTGGTAGGAAGCAGTGATTGTGTAGTTTTCCATCTGGAATAAATTTGTGTTAGTGTTGTAAATACAGGTACAATAGTAGCATTTAAAATGTTTCATTCAGAGAAAATATTGCATCTTAGATAATTCTATAGCCATTCTAAGAAAGTAACCACTGTATATTAAAAGAATATATTACACAAATTTTTTACCACCTACTGATAACCTTCACCTGGGCAGAGGATGAGCAGAATTACAAAGGCAGTGTAGTCAACAGTTGATACAGTACAGTAATTAACTTAC
The DNA here is from genome assembly GCF_040414725.1 of Anabrus simplex. NCBI lineage: Eukaryota > Metazoa > Arthropoda > Insecta > Orthoptera > Tettigoniidae > Anabrus > Anabrus simplex. Next base: position 1,638,889,434 of record NC_090265.1, on the reverse strand, counting down.
ATGGACCTGTATTTGAGGTAAGTACAGTAAATCGATTGAGATTGAAATACTCTATAAATTAATAATATGCATTTGTGTAACATTTACCTCCTTTTCCAGAGCATTTTTATATATACCTGTACAAGTTGTTTCCTACGATTTACATTTTCCCCCCTTTTACACCAGTATTCCTTGGTCCCTTGAAAAGTGTAAAAGAGGGGTAATACTGTATCAAGTAAATAATATTATATCAGTCTTGGGACTAGTTTCAGCCACTTAGTGGCCATCTTCAGCCAAATAAAAATTAAACAGATTATGTGATTACTAAAATGTATGTATACCAGACAATGTTGCAGGAATAGTTATAACATTGGAATACATACAGTATAATAACAAAAATTACGGTTATGATCTTCTTGTCATATGTCTTGAAGTTGACTTAGGACCTCAAGCAAAGTAGTAAATCAGGAAATGATAGCCAGAATTAGGAATGAATAAAGATGCAGAAAAGAAATTAAAAAGGAGAAAAATGATTTATGAGACTCTCCTCTAATGCCTGTTGTACAATAAGCACTGACTTGCTGTAGGGAGCAGGTAGGCCGTGTAAACAAAGGAGTGTATAGGGAACAAGCACTGACCTGTTGTTGTAGGAAGCAGGCAATGCAGATGTAAACAAATGTAAATGTCAACAAAGGAATAGATAGGGTGAGGAGGGGAGGAGGTAAAGAAGGGAGGGGAGAAGGAGAGAAGGGGTGTCTGAGGTCGGGCTGAAGGATGAGGAAAGAAAGGAATTAAAAGGTCAAATAATTGACCTTTTCATTCCTATCTTTAGTAATCATTTCTCAGATAAAAATAATTATTTCTTTTATAATCTCTTTAAATTCCCCTTTCAACAGCAGTCTTTCTTTCCGCATCCTTCAGCCCCACCTTCGACACCCTTCCTCTCCTCCCCTCCCCTCCCCTCCCTCCCCTCCTCCTTCCTTTCCCTGCCCTTCGTAACCCCCTCCTCTCTCTATCTACTTCTTTGTTTACATTGCCTGCTTCCTACAAGAAATCAGTGCTTGTTCCCTGTCCACTCTTTTGTTCACATGGCCTGCCTGCTTCCTCCGGCAAGTTAGTGCTTGTTCGACATCAGACATTATATATACTGTACATTTAACTATAGAGGTGTGTCTCATAAATAATTTTTCTCCTTTTTAATTTCTTTTCTGTGTGTTTATTCTTTCCTAATTCTGGCTATCATTTCCTGATTTACTTCTTTGCCTGAGGTCCTAAGTCAACTTCAAAACATCATATTATGATAAAAAGATCATAACCTTAATTTTTGTTATTATATATCTCTTACTGTTAAAATTATTCCTGCAACATTGTCTGGTATACGTATGTTTTAGTTATCACATAATCTGTTTCATTTTTATTTGGCTGAAGATGGCCACTAAGTGGCTGAAACTAGTCCCAAGACTGATGTAATATGATTGTCAATATTTTTCGTATAATTGTACTTCAAAACGGAACAGAAATGAAATTTATAGTTTATAATTCCTGAAGGTGCAACTTATCCTGTGAAGTTCAAGAATTCAAGGCCTTTTCCCATAATCACGCAAGTGTGGCAACGGCTCTTACCCCTAAAATCATGTCTTTCACAAGGGATGGCAAACAACATTTTCAGGGCTTGGAAAAATGTTATCGTACTAAGCGGTAATAGCAAAAATTCGTGACGAGATAAGTGAGGTGTTTTTATATAGATTTAATATGGTGAGAATTGGGACTTCAAATTTATGACATTCTAAGCGGGGAAACATGTTAATGAGGAACGCCTTGAGGACGTTTCACTGTATAGACTTCACTTTTTTTAAACTTACCTCTTCGTGTCTACACTGCATATTGTTACGTGCCAGCCTGTGGTAGCCGCTTTCGGTCCTTTCAGTAAGGGGCTGGTGACTCAGTCGACCTGGAATCTCCCAGCTGGCTTGTGGGGTGGGGCCGGCCTTTCCGTGTATTTATCTCGTCAGCCAGTTTACCTGTGAGTTTCTTGGAGATTCAATGAGAATGTTCTGCTCCTAGTGACATCGCGAAATTTCTGGGCCAAATCACACGACCTATAAAAAAGGAAGGCTAGCCGCAAGTCAGTCAGTGTTGGACTCGGAGTGACAGTTGGGCTCCGAGGTGGAGTCAGTGTGACACTCAGTGAGTTGAGGTTCGGTGGCTGGGCTGAGGGCTGTCACTAGTGGCCCACAGAGGTCTGAACCAGGAGCTGTGGTTGTGGTGTTGGAGTGTCCAGTGAGTAGCTGTACGGGAAACGGTGCACGGGACAGAAGACTGTGTATTGCCTTAGAGTAGTGTGTGTGTGCGCTTCTATGGATTGAGGACCGCAGTGAATCAGCGATTGAAGCAGTTATAATGAGTGTGAGCATAATTGGATGTGTGTTAATATTTGCTGTTGCGAGTATCGTCCTGCTGTTGGATACTGTTGAGACCGGGCGAGTTGGCTATGTGGTTAGGGACGCGCAGCTGTGAACTTGCATCCAGGAGATAGTGGGTTCGAATCCCACTGTCGGCAGTCCTGAAGATGGTTTTCCTTGGTTTCCCATTTTCACACCAGGCAAATGCTGGGGCTGTCTGTACCTTAATTAAGGCCATGGCCGCTTCCTTCCCATTCCTAGACCTCTCCTATCCCATCGTCACCGTAAGACCTATCTGTGCCGGTGTGACGTAAAGCAAATAGAAAAAAAATATATATACTGTTGAGCTGTTGCTGATTGTTGTTCACTTCATGTGACTGTGTGAAGTACCGGGCTATCATTGGAGTCGAACCAACGAACAGTCGTCATGTGTTGTATAGTCAGGGGCACTGTGTTCAAATCCAGCTGTCTACGCACAGCGACTGTATGAGTCGATTGACTGGACTTGGGGAAGTGAAAGTAAGGATTAGCGCCGTAAGGTAGAGAGATTTGTAAATAGACTGATACTTATTGTGGCCATTACTAACTGGTTAGAATTGTTGGTGTATGAATGTATGTGTGTGTGTATGTGCATGCGCGCACGTGTGTGTGTGCACGCGTGCGCGCATTTATTAGGTCATCCTGAAATAAATTAGGAGTAATGAAACAGGTGGAGTTTTATTCGTAACAAATGGTGTCAGAAGTGGGATAGACCCAACGTGTGGTACATCATTGTAATCAGCGTGAATCAGCGGACCAGGTACTGCAGATTTTGACCGCCACTGAGAACGTTCCAGAACATCTTCATCTTTTGTTAATTACTGCGTGCCAGTTGAGACCAGAGGCCACGTGAAAATTGAGAAAATCAGAAGATGATGTTGAAGAAGATGGAAGACAATCGAAACGAGATGAAAGACAGGCAGAAGAAGGCCAGAAAATGACGGAGAAGTTGGATGTAGGCTATAGGAAGATGGAAGAAAGCCAGAAGAGAATAGTAGAAAGCCGAGAGAGAGAGAGAGAGAGAGAGAGAGAGAGAGAGAGAGAGAGATGGTTAAAGGAGATAAGACGGCCAGAAGAAGTCAGAAGACCACCAGGAGAGGACAGGAGATGGTCAGAAGGAGGTGGAGAACGACCTGAAAAGAAAAAAAAGGAAGACTTCCATAAAGTGCTAGTAGACGGCCTTGAGAAGACGACGACTAATAAAATGGAGAATTAGAAATAGGAAAGGATTTCCACCTATCAATACTTGTTTATTGCACTTATTATGCTACAGGACCGGTTTCGACCCTTTACATAAGGTCATCCTCAGCTGAACCATACATACATATCTATGTGATGAAGCTATGATTAAGATAGTATTGTCAAAGGAATGCCATACGATAATAAACATTAGGTCACATCCAAATGGGGCATGTCGTAACGTGAACTGGCATATATGTCACTATGTACAACAATGCATTGTATGTCTAAAATAGTATGTTTAAGATCTTAAAATTAGTTGATAAAACATATCTCACTTAAAACTAACATATATATATGTACAAGATGAATACAATATATGGGAGCACTTCATGCACATGAGCGTTCGTGTCTTGCTTGTTGGCTGACTCCCGTGTTCAAGTCTTGTTTACACAGTTGTACACTCAGCTGCTGTTCCTGGAGTTTAAATGATATGGTTTGCTTGTAAAATTGTATGAGTAAAACATTTTGTCTTCATGTATGTACATAGAGTAAAACACTTTCCAATTTTAAAAAGGTGCCAGACATATGGTTAAAATTAGGCTAAAATATGTTCAGCTCTGCTGTGCGTGTTGCCTTATGTTAAAATCAAATCATGCTGTCCTGTGACGTCCATAAATTTTGAGTGACATTGGGTTCAGAGTAGTGGCTCCTTTCCCATTTGTAGCTGTGCAGTGATGATATATTTATCTGTAGAAGATAAGATTGAACTATGAGTGATATTTATGTTGGAGGAATGTCTAAGGGTTGTGTGTGCTAATCTGAATATGTACTTACTGTTGTTGGTGTGGCTGAGATGTGTTTGATATGCGAGCTTGTTGTGTACTGCTTCGTGTTCTTCTTGGGCTCATACTAGCTGCTGTGAGGGGACGGGAAGGAGGGGTAGGGAGAGTTGCTGTTGTGGGGGTAGGGGTGGAGCTGGGTGTGTTGTTAGATGTTTTTCTGTCGCGTGTCACGTTCTGTTTATCGATTATCTTAAGGTAAGAGTTTTTTAGGGCAGTGATAACCGTATTGAAGATGATGTTAGTTTTTTCTGTGATTTCATTTATGTTGTAATTTGGATTGGTACACTGATCTAGAGTGATGTAAAATTCTTCTGTTATGTTGAGCAAGGGGCCTTTGGGGTTTATGTTCAGGATTTGCATGTCGTTATCGATGTTTGTGAAACTGTGTTTATAGTCTGCGACATGTTGTCCTATTGAGGAAAACTGATTGTGTTTTACCGCGTTTATGTGTTCGTTATATCGGGTTAACAAGTTTCTACCGGTGCGTCCGACATAGCTTGTCTCACAGTTATTGCATTTGATACGGTATACCCCTGAGTAGTTGTATTTGTTGTTGCTGTTGATTGTCCTGACGTTGTGTATGATGTTGGTACTGTTGTGTGTAGTTCTAAATGCTATTCTTAGGTTATTGTTTTTAAAAATGTTAGTTATGGGGTATTTGTGTACATTATTAAAGGTGAATAGTGCATACTCTTTCTTGGATTCGTCTGCTTTTGTTAGTTTGGTTTTGGGTTGGGATATTATTTTGTGAATGATTTTGTTGATCATTTCTTTCTTGTATCCATTGTTTTTAGCTGTGTCATGAATTAGTTGTAATTCTTTGTTTAGATCATCTTTTGTTAACGGTATATTGAATGCTCTGTGTATCATGCTGTAGTAAGCTGCTCTTTTGTGTGTGTTGGGATGAACGGAATCTATTTTAATTGTACTTGAGGTATGCGTGGGATTTCTGTATATTCTGTAAGAATGGTGGTCTTCATGTCTAGTTATCGTTATGTCCAAGTAGTTCAAATTGTGATTGTTTTCGGTTTCCATAGTAAATTTTATATGGGAGTCTATTGTGTTGAGTTTATCTAATATATCAGTTTCATTTGTGGATCTATTGTCAATGATGACAAATGTCATCAACAAATCTACACCAGAAAAAGATATTGTCTATTTTATTAATTGATGTGTGCTCTAAATAGTCAATGTAAATTTCGGCGATTATTCCAGAAGCGGGAGATCCCATCGGTAATCCTTGTTGCTGATAAATAGTATCATGAAATTTAAAGTAGTTGTTACTAATGGCAAAATTAAGTAATTTAATGAACTCTTCTATTTCTAAAGTGTGCTGTGACTTTTTAGATTAGATTCAATGATTTATATTGTTCGTTTTGTGGGAATGTTCGGGTACAAGTTTATTATATCAAATGATGCGAGATTATGATATGGTTCAATCTTTAATCCTTTCGTTCTATTACAAAAATCTATTGAATTCCGTACTGTTTTATTAGCTGAGAATACGTTGTGCTTTTTGAGGAATCTTTGAATAAATTGCGAGAGTTTATAGGTTGGGCTTGCTCTGTAGTTAATAATAGGTCTCATTGGTATATGTTCTTTGTGTATTTTGGGATAAGCCAGTTGGTATTTGAGGGTTCATTACTATAAGTTTAGAGGATTCTATTTCAGTTAAAAGAAAGTGTGTATTTTTTAATAAGGCTTTGAAGTGTATGTTATTAGTCGGATCTTTACGTTTGATAAGGAAAGTGTTATCTTGAAAACATTCTTTAGTTTTCGATATGTATTGGTCTTTGTCGATAATGACTGTGGTATTGCCTTTTTGTCGGCTTTCGTTATAAGTAAATTATTCTGTTTTATTTTATCTTTGAGTTTGTTTATGTGTGTTTTATTGGCTGAGTTGTTGTTTTGGAAGTTACTGTGAATTTTGTCAATATATTGTGGGAGCCTTTTTTAATATCATATCTGACTTCATCTTGTAGCTCGTGTGGGATTTTCTGTATGGCGTTTTCTATTTCAGTGATAGTGGTTGTAATTGGATGTTTATTATCGTATGGCATTCCTTTGACAATACTATCTTAATCATAGCTTCATCACATAGATAGGTATGCATGGTTCAGCGGAGGATGACCTTATGTAAAGGGTCGAAACCGGTCCTGTAGCATAATAAGTGCAATAAACAAGTATTGATAGGTGGAAATCCTTTCCTATTTCTAATTGTGTAGTTCGTCAATACGGAAATGAAGATTATAGATTACGATAATAAAATGGAGGACGCTCAGAAGTCGGAAGACCACCAGGCGAAGACGGAAGATGGTCAGAAGATGGAAGACGACCAGAAGAGGGCAGAAGACGGCGAGAAGATGCTGGAAGATGACCGAAAGAAGACTGAAGACGGGCAGAATAAGATGGAGGGCGGCTAGGAGAAGACGGAAGATGGCCAGAAGACGGGACGGTCAGAAGAAGATGGGTGACGGAGAGAGAAATGTCAACGAGGGTCCACGCGATATAAAGCATGTTCCGCAGGTTGATGCTTTGTCCTATGGACCTTGCCCAGTAGACTGCGAGTTCTGTTCCAGGAGGGAGGCCGAGCACGAAGTTTCTTGCCGTGTGATCACCGTGGGGTTCGAAGGAAACTGGAGCCCTGGCGCCTGGATGAAAATGCAGAGGGACGGGGATTGTCACCTTCCCCTGGTCCCCCTGGCTTACCAGTCTGTAGTACATGAGGCCACAGGATCTTCTCCAGCGAGTATGCTGTCTGAAAGAGAGCTGTGACTTCCGGAGGATTTGGGGTCCGGCCAGCCTGAGGACTATCCAAACCCGACCGATAGGTACTACCTGCACCTGACAAGTAGAGCAGAGGATGTGAGCGCCGCTATCAAGAATAATTCGAGCAGAGAGCGACCGGGTGAAGGTGCGACACGATCAACAAGCAGATACCATGGAAAATCACGATGGCGACCTACGATGGCTATAATTCCATAAGGAAGAAATACTGGTCTTTCAGGCTCCAGAGGATGTGGAAACGCCCTTACCATGTTCTGTGAGGAATAAACGACGTCAGCTACCGAGTACGACGGAGGCAAAGGTGCAAGATGAAGGTGGTACATGTAGACCGACGGGTGCCATACCAAAGAACAGCTGAGAAGGTTACTGGTCAGGACAATCAGCTCTCAAAGTGGGGTAGTGTTACATGCCAGTCCGTGGTAGCCCCTTTCAGTACTTCCAGGAAGGGACTGGTGACTCAGTCAACCTGGAATCTCCCAGCCGACTTGTGGTGTGGGGCCGGCCTTTCTGTGTATTGTTCTCGTCAGCTGGATTACCTGTGAGTTCCTTGGAGATTCAACAGGAATGTGCTGCCCTTAGTGACATCACAAAATTTCTGGACCAAATCACGCGACCTATTAAAAAGGGAGGCTAGCCACAGAGTCAGTCAGTGTTGGACTCAGGTGGTGAAGGCAGTGACTCAGTGCGTTAGGGTTTGGTGGCTGGGCTGAGGGCGACAGAGGAGTTAGCTGTCGCCAGTGTCCCACAGAGATCTGAACGAGGAGCTGTTGTTGTAGTATCGGAGAGACCAGTGAGTATATAACTGGAGGCGACAGAACGGTGTGTTTGTGTAATTGTGTGGACTGTGAATCGCCATGAGCCAGCGAGGAAACGCACTATCGTGAGTGCGAGGATAAATGGCCCTGTGTTAATGTTTGCCATTGTGAGTATTGATCTGCTGTTGAATACTGTTCAGTTGTTCATTGCATGGGGCTGTGCAAAGTACTGGACTATCATTGGAGTCGAACCGAGAAACCGTCGTCGTGTGTTGTATAGCCAGGGGCACTGTTCAAATCCAGCTGTCTACGCACAGTAGCTGTAAGAGGTGACTTGACTTGGGGGAAAGTGAAAGTAAGGATTAGTCCTAGGTAAAGGAACGGGCTGGACCCTTGCTGCGCCGTAAGGTAGGGAGTTTTCTAAATAGACTGGTCATTAGTAAGTGTGGCCATTAATAACTGGTTAGAATTGTTTGTGTTTGAATATGTGTGTGTGTGCATTTATTAGGCCATCCTGAAATAAATTAGAGTAATCAAAAAGATGGAGTTTCATTCGTAACAACATATTTCAACGTTTATTCCTCCACTCACTCCCGCTGAAATTTGACTGGTCGCCATATTGGATGTTCATCTGTTTGCTTCGTTTTTGTATTAAGTCATCGGCTCAGCTGTTTGTCATGCTCATACCTTCTGGAACCATCTTACTGCCCATATATATTTTCCACCTTGCCTATTTTGGCTGGTGGAATCAAGATTCTGAGCACATGGGACCTCGTCGCGGCATGAGAGTTTTCTCTGCCCCATCACTCCTCTGCTCTATTTTGAGGTGAGAGACATAGAGATTACTTTATCTAAATTTTAACTTAATTCTTTGCTACGGGTACCTTGGGAGAGTGGTCTGCGCATTGTGAACAGTCAAGAGAAACTTTGCTGAAAATATGTATTATCTATGTCAAATTACGTCACGAAACTGAATGACAGTTTTCCATAACCGCTTTATCTACATGCCTGACGTACATCTCGCGTAGTGTTTTCCTGGATCCTATGTCTCCCAGCCTGGCTCTTTTAAATTGGAGGTATTCTGTATAAATTTTCTCTTTTCATGTTTCACATCTTTACACACACTCGTGTTGTTAAGCAAGTTGTTACCATCACTATTGGTTCTAAGTATGTATTATGATCCCTTGGAAAACTCCAAATGCTGAATGAATATATACCAATTTGTACACTCCATTTTTATTGTATAGTCCATCAAGTTGTTGCCAAAACTCTTAATCAATTTTTGTTGCTCGATCAGGAATTGTTATACCTTTCCACTGGTTCAAAAAAGAAAAAGATATGCATATACACACACGTTATTTGAGATTCCATTATCTTGTTCTTGCCCTAATAATCATAGGTCCTAGCAGTCCTCTTTCTCTAGCATTGAGCCCCTCTTATTTTCCTTTTATTTCCACTGCACGTGTGTGAAAATTTTACTGAGATTCTACTGAATTTCCCATTGAAGTAATAAGCTTACTTTGATTACATTTGCGTTACCCCTAAGGTATTTCAGAGCTATTTAAAATAGTTTTATTTGAATCTGCCTTGTCAATACACTTATTAATGAAAGAAAACTATTTATTTAACCATACATATTTCAGGAAGTCAACCATTCCCTTCATCAGTGGTCAGTGGTTATATTGCCACCAAATATATCCATGATGATAAACATTATTAGTGATAAAGCCATTAACAACTGCTGGAAGAAGTATTTCGAAGGGTTACTAAATGAGGAGTTTCCACTAGACAGAGCAGTTTTGCAGTGTTCACTTGAGGGGCCTGTGCCTGAAGTCACACCTTCTAATATTGCAGTAGTTGTGTCAAAGATGAAAAACGGCAAAGCGGTTGGCTCTGGTGATATTCTAGCTGAACTATGGAAAGTCCGCCGGCCCCGTGGTGTAGGGGTAGCGTGCCTGCCTCTTACCCGGAGGCCCCGGGTTCGATTCCCGGCCAGGTCAGGGATTTTTACCTGGACCTGAGGGCTGGTTCGAGGTCCACTCAGCCTGCGTGATTAGAATTGAGGAGCTATCTGACGGTGAGATGGCGGCCCCGGTCTAGAAAGCCAAGAATAACGGCCGAGAGGATTCGTCGTGCTGACCACACGACACCTCGTAATCTGCAGGCCTTCGGGCTGAGCAGCGGTCGCTTGGTAGGCCAAGGCCCTTCAAGGGCTGTAGTGCCAGGGGGGGGGGTCTATGGAAAGTCCTAGGTGCCGAAGGAAATTGGTTGGCGAAATTGATCGACAAAATCCTCGCTAGATTTCAAATGCTAGAACAGTTCCGTCAAAGCTTCCTTGTGCCCATCTACAAGAAAAAAGGTGATGTCCGAGTGTGAGAATTACCGAGGCATCAAACCCACTTCACACGCTCAAAATCTGGGAGCGTGTCATAGGAGACTGCATCAAGGGTTTCAACTTTGTGCAGCCAGGGCAAGCAGGCCCACACAACACTGTCTCCCTTGCTGGAGAACCACTGATGCTGACTGACAAGTTCAAATATGATATTGTATAGGCTTTTGGGCTTGTGCCGTGTCAAGAAAATAAGGTGAAATTCTTAATGTTTTGCAGAAAACTGTGCTCTGCGTCCTCAGAAGAATTCTCGACTGTCCACGAGAAAGGCTTCGTAAACAATGACACTTTTGAATTTGGAACGTTATAATAGAAGTAGAAGTGGAAATAGTACGTTCATTCACCGCCAGATGGCTCCTAGGAGGTGCCACAACGCTAGCGTTCGAAGCGGAAGCTGACCGAACCATCACAATCATGAAGAACATGAACGTAATATTCATCTCAACCAACCTGACAAATCGGCAATAGCTGAGCCCGTTCTATCGTCGGGTCATGATGTCATGTACCAAGATGCTCGAGCTCTCACTCACACTAGACGCTACAGGTCCAGGATTATACGGGAAGCTGTGGAAATACGTCGTAATCCTAACAATTTCAATAGGGACACCGGCTATTAATTAAGTAATACATGGTTGCCAGCGATTAGAATTTACGTAGGTAGTTCCCTTCCCTGCCCCTTCACTATTGTTATTTCGTCTCGGTGTTTTCCAAATTCGTACATACCTTGTCGCCAGATGTTTCATTCCAGGCTTATGTCTATGTCTTACACCTGTCATATGTTACGCAAACACATTATGTGAACCGCTTAGTCTGATTGTGATGTTTCGGTCAGCTTCTGCTTCGAACACTAGCGTTGTGTCACGTCCTAGGGGCCATCTGGCGGTGAATGAACATACCATTTCCACTTCTACTTCTATTATAACGTTCCAAATTCAAAAGTGTCATTGTTTAAGAAGCCTTTCTCGTGGACAGTCGAGAATTCTTCTGAGGACGCAGAGCACAGTTTTCTGCGAAACATTAAGAATTTCACCTTATTTTCTTGACACGGCACAAGCCCAAAAGCCTATACAATATCATGTCTACAAGTACGGGCCGTGAAAGCATTAATGGCAACAAGTTCAAATATCTTGGATCAGTCATCACAACTGATGGTTATATCGATGCAGATGTCAAGCACTGTATCAGTGTTGGTTGAATGAAATGGCAGTCTCGTACTGGTGTTCTGTATGATAAGCGGATGCCAGTCAAATTAAAGGGCAAAGTGTACAAAACCATTGTCCAGCCTGCCCTCATGTACGGCTCCAAATGTTGGGCAAGGCAGAAAAAGCATGACCAGCGAATGCATGTCGCAGAGATGAGGATGTTGCGATGGTCAGTGGGAGTCACTCTGCATGACAAAGTGGCAATGAACACGTGCGAGAATCCTTTGAAGTTGTGCCCATCAGCGACAAGATGGAGAAGAAACAACTCCACTGGTATGGTCACGTTCAGAAGAAGAAATGAACACCATTTAATACAGAAAAGGAAGAGGGCTTACTAAGGCAACATGGAAACAAACTGCTGAGGCTGCTGTAAGGAAAAGTGAAGTGCCACTAGAACTGGTACAAGAACATCGGACATACTCTCTGTGAGTCAGACGAGCCGACCCTGAGTGAGTTCAGGAGTGCCTGTTTCATCGATACATATATGGCCAGGAAAGAAGAAGAATCATTTTTCATCATTTATTTTAAATTCTAGTCAGTGGGTACATTTCAACATTTTAATTTCATGTCCTTTCATTCCACCTTGTACCATTAGGGGTGATGACCTAGATGTTAGTCCCCTGTAAACAACAAGCATCATCATCATCATCACCACCAAGAAATAGCAGCAGGTGAAATACAAAATATAGAGAGGAAAAATGGCGTACCGAGACAAGGATAAGAGATGCACACTTAGTAAAATGACATTCCTTATCTCCTATGCATTTGTCATTCACTTCCTTATGTAGCTGGAATATTTTGCAGTAAATTTTAATTTTGTACCTTTAAACCTATATTTCTGTATGGCTGCAATATGTGATATGAAATTTATATTCTGATCAGGATTTTAATCAAGTTTGTATTTATTAATTTATTTATATTTTTAGGGCAGCATCTCGACCTGACAATCAAGGTTTGGGATTAGAGAGGCCACAAGACGTCTCAAAAGGTGATGATGAATACGTTGCTTACAGAAAACGAATGATGCTAGCTTACAGATTCAGACCAAACCCACTGGTAAGAATTTTATTCTGTAAATCTGAACTAAACATTTTAGCCTTGTCTCATGACATAGCACCTATTGTTACAAAGCTAATGTTTCCTCAGTATAATCATACTACACATTGCTTCTAAATTGGTACAGAGAAAACTATTAAAATCAGATTTAACTTTAGAATCGTCAAGTCATACCGTATTTACACGAATAATCCCCACCGCCGAATAATCCCTGCCCCCTAATTTTAGGAAGGCTCATTTTGAAAAGAAATGAACTAAAATCCTTCCATCAAAAGAGTAACATAGGTATAAACAAACATTTCATATCACTCTGCGAGGTCCATGTGTTCTTTACGCAAATATGAACATGTTAATTTACGGATATAGCTGTTTTGCCTGAGATGATAAAAATACATTATCACTGTTATAAAATGGCACGAAAATTAGCAAGTAGGCCTACTTACGTGACAGGTATTTCATTAATCTGAACTTGCAATAGGCTCGATTGCCTGTAGATTGGAAGATTTGTTGTCTCTTACATCAGTAGAATCCTCTCCTAAATTACAAATTCGTCACACTCCACGTCTAAAACATTTCTCACGCGCGATCTCTTTTCATTCATAGTAACACAACCGGCAGTGGATAATTCTTTTCGTGCAATGTAAACACTTGAAACAGACACACCGGCGAACTCGGATGTTAGTTTTGTAAAACCGTGTTATTACGTGATTTTGAATTAACCGCCAACTCGTAATTCAGAAATGTCAACTCTTGCTGCGTCACAAGATATTCTGATACCTACTACTGCATGCAGTTAACACTGATGCACAGTTTAAACCTTTCAAATGCCATGGAAAAATATACAGGGTCTTTATTTATGCTTGGTAAGGACTTTCTCGCTCGACCTGGACCGTCAGTGACAGTTCAGTTGCCGGCTACAACGTGTGCGTGCATGCGTACAGCAGAATACGGTGCTTAAAATCATTATCATGCATTTATCGTGCTTTTTAATCACCCTTTTTACAGTTTATGCTGAAAATGTTCCCCATGCGCTGCCAGACATAAACGGCATCTCCTAATGAAGTTTTCGGTTACTCTACCAAGTTCTTCAGCACTGATGGATGTAATTGCAGCTCTTATATTGTCTTTAAGTTTAATGTGTCAGGGTTGTTCCCATAAACTACATTTTTTAACATTTCCCACAAATAAAAATCACATGCCATTAAATCTGGGCTACAAGGGGGCCACAGATTTTTACCTATGATCCTCGTACCAAACACGCTTCAGTAAGGAGATAACGACCTTTACGTCTGTTTTTATTGTTTACTGAACCTGTACGTTTGAATCTCTTAGCCAGTTGTTTTATTGTCCGATTGATAGGAATGGGTCCCCATGGAAATTTCGCTCGAAACTTTTGTCTTGTCCTAATGCACGATTTTCTGCACTTAATGTAAGTATTGTGCAGATATACACATTCACGTAACGAATATTTCACATACATTACAGCACTATACACAATCACAATAAAACACTATACAATATGACATATAGTACGCATTGAACACCCTACTATCTCGGAGCTCAGCTCTCAGCAACTACAGGAAGTGCCGGAAACCGCACGCAGCAGCGGCCGGTAGCGGCCTGTCATCGGTGGCCAAGGTCGAGCGAGGAAGTCCTTGCCAAGCATAAATAAAGACCCTGTATATTTCCAAAATGTATCCAACAAGGTGCATTTACATTTTTCAAATAATGCACTTCTATAACTCACTGGCAAACATAACCTTACACAATGAAAGAAAAAAAGCATGATTTAAAGACGAGTACAAATTATGCTGGCTCCCGTGTGCAAGTGTTTTATTTTTTGGTTTACTGTACTGTTTTCATTTTTAGATGCCTTTTATTTGTACGGAAGGTGCCCGATGCCCTTTAAAACATTGTGGCTTATCAAACTTTCCTATGACGAAGGAAGGAAGTCTTTCGCTTCCGTCTGCATTGTATACAGTACAGTGACCCCATCTCCTTTAAAACCATAAGTCCTTCTGGGCTCGGCAGCAGAAATAAAAAAATAAATAAAATAAAATGCATTTTCATCGGCATTGACATTATTGTTTGGTACATACGAATTGATTATAATTATGCATCACGCTTTTTCGCCAACTGTCGGCATTGCCATTCTTTGCGGATTCTGCTTCTCCGCACGCTGCCTGCTATGTGATGTGGCATTCCTTAAGCAACTATGAAACACACTATAGACACACCGAAGTGATTGAAAGTGCAGAAAGCTACCCATGCATGTTCCTGAAGACACGTTCTATCGTGGCGTGGACAAATTTTCAATTTAAATTGCCCTGTAAAATACTATATCTTTAAAATGTAAAGGAAGTTTATAATTAAAAGTCTGAATAATTTTCCGTTCAAATATGACATATGGGACAATTTTATTCCATCTGCGGTTACACAAAGCATAACTGTACACCCAACATCAAAAACTAGGTGAGCCAGGAGCGTATTGCCAACCTTGACGCAAATAAAATCCGCACCCCAATTTCGTACCTCCATTTGTTAAAAAAATATGCGTGGATTATACGCGTAAGTACGGTATATTGTTCAACCGCAGCATTTCATCAAATGTTGTGATACATTAAAAGAAAAGACTAAGTTGTCACCAGGCTAGCTCGCAAAATAGCCCTCATTGCATTTCAGTTTCAACTTTACAAAGGAAAAAATTAATGTATCCTCGTAATTCAATACAAAACATAATTCCATCATTAGATGGAGCAATAAAATTCAAACATGTTTCGACTCGTTTGAGCCATCTTCAGTGAAATAAGGGGGGGGGGTAAAGTAATCTACATAATACAAGCTGAAAATGTGCTAAACACATAATGAAGTAACAAATGTAAAACAAAAGAGCCAGATGGAAATAAAAACAGTAAGAATATACAATATTTACCTCACTAGATGGAGTAATAAATAACTCACTGAGACATATTCAGTGAAAAAAGGTTGATATAAAACATAATTGAATCCAAAAAATTTGCTAAACCTAAGAAGAAAAAAAAAGAAATGATACAGATGGAAACAAAACAATAAGTTTTGAACTGTTATCAATCTAAAAATATTTTAGTCTAAGAGGTCCGCAATCTCACTTAGTCTAACAGGACGAAATCACTGTGTTGAAAATTCAGGCTGACACTCTGTCTTTGTAGAAACACCATCCCACGAATGGCTTGGAGAGGAGCGAAGAAGCTTGAGAAACCAAGTTTGAGAGGAGACAATGTGCCAGGTGAATTGTATGTGATAAGTGATGGAAAAATGCAGATGAATTTATTATTTTAGAATAGCAGCATTCTCATTTGTCGGGGACAAATTCTAATATCTTGTAATTACAATTTCAACTCGGCCTGAATGCACTCAAGACTAAATACAATTCAGAATGAATTACACTACAAGTACACAATCAAATAAGAAAATCTAACTGACCTTGCAGTGATCTGGCCAGAGAGATAATTCAATACAACGTGGAAAACCGAGGACCCTCCAGAGAGCAGATTAAATCTAATGCCGAAACATGAAAGAATGTCAACGAGGTACTGCACTAATCTACTAGGATTAAACCAACTTTACTAAATAACAATTCCTTTTTATTTTCTTAGAACACACACACGCACACATATACATATATTCAATCAAGGGTATGACGTGGAATTACACACTGATCAGTATTGCATATAATCTAAAATCATACCAAGTTAATATTAAGATCATAAATTTAACCAGCGTAACGATACGCACATTTCGAAGGAAAGGAAACTAAAGATAAATGTGTGTGGGACAAAACTAGGTGAAACAACTAATAGAACTTGAGTTTACAAGGTCACGATTTCAATTAGCATAACAGTGTTCTGAGAAATTAAAATCCATTAACATTAAAATAACAACCTAAAGTAGGTTGGGTAATCAAGCATAAGTAGTTACAGGTAAATCCAATTCGCAATTGTGGTGCGTTTCAGAATGAGCAATTAATATGAGAAATGAAATTCCCTCAAATAGGAAATTGCCCAATGAAATTAAAGAAATAATATACAATTGAAGCAGGGAAATCAAAAACCCACTAACTCCAGTAAACCTAATTTTACAGGAGAGAGAAAAAACTGATAATCTCCCTTATTGATTTTAAATCTAATGCATTTATGTGCTCACATTTAGTAAAAGTATATTATTTATCAATTAAATGCTTCATAACTTAAGTGTTTATATTATTTAATGCTAAAATTAGAATTAAATAGTGGTGGAGTTAGGGGCTTTTTGACTTCTGGAGTGTATGAAATAATGAAATATTAAAAATGTGACAGAAAAGGTACCAGTATACCATGAAAGTTCATTATAAAAATTACCATTGTTACATTTTTAAATTTCAAAGGTAGAGCGTGAGGCTGATATCCATTAAATACTGTAATATAAATTATACCAAAATACATCATTAAAACCATAAATAAACTTAAAGACTTTCCCTACAGATATTCTGTTTCAGTTTCATTTTCTTGTTCAGTCTGTAAATCAGGGTTATTACTGTCAGCAAACAGAGTTTTGTAATACATCCTACTTTCCTCCAAAGTGAAATTCATTAAATTTTTCAAGTCCTTTTGCTTTTCTGATTTCAGTGGCAAGTGTGAGTTGTACTTTTGTTGAGCGGGAAAAGATGAATTTGTATTGGGTCTCTGGATGTTAAATGGACTCCACATTGTACTTTTCACAGTTTTACTCACATGGATTTCACTTTATGGGATGCTGAGTATTGTATTACTTTACGTTGTGATATGAGAAATTTCTCGTTTCAATAATGTGTTGCCTTATTCCATCAGGGTATTTAGATGAGCACTGCTTTTTGCACCTAGAAAATTACGAATGCTAATACTAACACATTTATTTAAAGCATATGATTATATATAACATTTATACTAGAGAAGAAAACTCCTATTTCACATATCAGCAGTGATACCTTGTTTAATGTTCAACTTTTCGGGTAATACAATATCAAATTAAACATTTGAGGTTAGTTAATTGCCCTTTGCTTTAAGCCTTTAAATATTATTTCAATTCCATTTGCCTTTATTTATTCATTTCTTTCCTCTTATTTTCCTTTCAGAACTTGAATCTGATTCCATTTTAACCTTTCAATCTCTGCTCTGCTGGTTAAGTAATGGTGTTGCCATCTACCTGGAAATAAAGCATGGAAAGCAAGAACTCTCTAATTCCATGGAGTAAGAGGTGTTTTGCTTTCCATGGATTTTAAAAACACCTCCTGTATGTGGATGAATGACAGGATTAGGGTATTCTTGCCTTCCATCGATGCAGAACACACTAAAAAGCCCCATCCAGCCCATAACTCAATTTTGCCAAAAATTGGAGTTAGTGGGTTTTTGATCTCCCTGCTTCAATTATTAAAATCAGCAGCAAAGCGTTAAATAAGGAAATGAAATATAATTAAAATATGACCAATATAAACAGAGAGACGTAAATAGTTTAGATATACATAGTTATTACATTAAACTCGGATAACAAAACCACACTGGTCAAAATTACTCGGTGAGGAATGGAATAGGCAAAAATTCAATTAAGGAATACATAGTCAGGTACAACTTCTCAAACGGTATCAAACTTGCAATTGTATTCAACCAGGATCCCCATAAGCAAAAGAGGCATTCCCCTCCGCCATGTTAGGTTTTATAGATAAAATTACCTGGAAGGCACAATTGACCATGCAAAACCACGTAACTTAAGACTAGCAAGGAGCAGAAATCGCAATATCATAGGGGAAGCTAGAGAATGCCATTAGGCGAACAATTAATTAAAATTGTGACACAAATTTCAAATTACGCTTAAAGTAACCAAAAAATAATAAAGTGGGAGTGTAATAAGACTAAGCTTATTCCCGTTATAATTTTTATAGTTGTAAAAGATCTACATTATGTTCAGGATAAATTATTTGTACATTTTTGACAAACCTATTACGATTGTATCACCGAGCAGGTTTCCGGCACTTCTCGTAACTCTTAACACTTTTCGAGAAAATGCAGTTTTCTTATGTTTTTGGCTGTGGTCACTTCACTAATGAATAGCCATTTGTACATAAGCCATTGTTCATTTGTTAAAAGGCCAGCTGAAAAATGAGCATGCCATTCTATGGAAAGTGCTTGGATTCTACAGCACAGTTGTATTGTTGAGTGATCTTCAACATATCATATGTATATTCCGTGTTGCTATCTTTTTAATATTGTGTAGCTTTAGGGCCGAAAAGCACCAACATCCGAGAGACTGGGCATGGCACATACAAGAAGAAATAGGTTAGGGATTCATATTTAATGGATTTATAATTAATATTTCATTTTGCATCATTATCTAGAGAATCAGTGCTTCATTCACGGTCAGCTTTACATTGTGTTCTTTCAGTGTTGAGGGGCATAATCTATATATTTATATACCTAGTGAGGAAGTCGTAAATATTGTCTACAAGAGCGTGTTTTAAGACACACATACTTGCAGGGCTCCTAAATTTAACCATTTTAATCCTTGCTCATAAATCCATGCGAAGAACTGGTACTTCAGCTAATGTAGCTTATTTTTTAACTAACTTTTGGCTGATCATATTTGCTGACCTGAAAGAAGTTATCACGGGAAATTGACGCAGTTTCCATAATAAAACTCAATTTAAAATATTGAGATTTTTAACTTGTGTAATTTATGTAGGAGGTTTTGTAAGATTATACACAATATTGTGATGTTTAGCCAAGTTGTTGATCATTTTAATTCATTCTGGAATTTTCCATTTTTCCTTTTTGTACTTTTTTCCCCGTGATCCCCCCAAAACCAGAGAATCGAGGTTTTGCTGTATTTACAAGGGAAAACAATTATCCATAAATATGCATGTATACTGCAGAGCTTTATGCCATCTTAGAAGCTCTGCTGTTTGCACTGGATGATGAAAGAAACCATTTTCTCATGTGTACCAACTCGTTGACTTCTCTGCAATCTATTGAACCAACACCCACTGGTGCCCTTCTAGCCAGGTTATGTGATGTTGGCACTAGAATCACTTTCGTGTGGTTTCCAAGGCACGTTGGAATTGCGGGAAATTAACTTGCGGATGAAGCTGCAAAGGAAGCAGTACTTTTACCTCCGTGGCCTATGTATGTACATGCTAAAGATATTTATTCTCAGCTACATCGAACCATCTTGGTATCCTCGGAATTGGAGTGGCTAACTATCCAAACTCCCAATGAGCTGAGAGCAGTTAAAACTACCGTGTGGCGGTCCTTTTTCCGTCCTTCACGTAAAGAGGCCATCGTATTGTGTAGGCTGAGGATAGGTCATGGACAATCTATGCACTCTTATCTACTGAAGAGGGAAGACCATTCTTATGGTGCTGACTTCAACATGGCCCTCATCCTCACAGAGTCCGCCGGTCTTTCTGGCCTAAAACGGAGCCTCAGCCTACAGGAAATATTATTATTAAAAGTGATAAATATCATTCTTGATCCGTATTGATGATATTTGATTGAAATAATAATTTTGATTTGTTAGTGATCTTTTTGGCTTAATATTATAGATTTTTTGTTTTATTTTGTAATTCATTTCAAAATTCCTTTGTTGAAACAATCATTTCCCCCCCCCCTTGCACTTAATTTGTTCGGAGAGGATGATTACCTAGTTGTACTTCCTCTTAAAACAAAAATCACTGCAACCACCACGTATAGGCAAGGTAATAGTTAGGGACCCTCTTCATAGGCATCCCTGCCTACGTGCGTCCCACAGCACACTGACCTGGTGTGTATTATCTGATTAGGGTCCCAGCTCAGGGTTAAGAGTGAAAACCTCAACGGGGGATGTACAGCGGAGAAGATGGACTTCAAAACGGTAGATATTGCGGAAGAGACAGCCCAGTACCCGGGGAATAGTATGAGTAAAGTATTCATCACCAGCGTTTGCTTCCCATGTAAGAGGCAGCCTGATTAATTGCTAGCAGTAGCTCTAAAATGCCTTTGGGAGTGGTGACCCCCATTGTAACAATAGCCGAAAATGAGTGGTGATAAATATCAGCCTCGGAAAAGGTTAGGGTGTACCCTGAAGGTGACGTGCAGTTCTCACACTGGGGGAGTTCTGGAAAGTGGGCGACCGACAACCTATATTATGAAGGTGGGAATAATTGAGGAGCGTTTTTACAAAACTCGATAAATGCAAAAATTTTCTAAATTGAGTTATGCATGCTAATGTTATTAGTTTGACCTTGCTCACCATCCTGTGCAGTCATCCTTTGCATAAGTCGATATTTGCCGTGTATAGAAGTGGTTGAAATCACTAGGTTTTTGCAAAAGTCGATATATGCTCTCGGAAAGTTAAAGCAAAACTCGATAATTGCAGTCAACTATTAATCACGCGGCATTCTCATGGATAATCGGAAGGGTTATTCTGTGAAACAATGAAACACCGGACTCCTTTGTTGAAAGGATGTATTCTTGGAAATGGATGCCACATGTTCCCGCGATTAGCCCTCATTGTCGTCGACAGAATAAAACTCACTTCTTGAGAAGTTTTAAGCAAGTTACTGTGTGAGGAACTATTTCACTCTACAACAGCATGAATAATGAATCTGAAGATTCTGAAGCTGGCGTGCTGGTTCAGGAATGTGTCGGTGGAAGAAAGTCTAGATACAAGAAGAGAGTACCTGGAAAGCTGGCTAGAACTAAAAACGAACATAATATTAAATGCATTCATGGACTCCTTGGCATGTCAAAGGACAGATTATCTTATCTGGCTAGTAGGTTTCATCATACTGGGAAGTTACCTAATGAAAATCGAGGTGGTGACAGAACAGGCAAGGAACACAAGGACATAACGGTTGTCATTAAGAATCACATCAAAAGGTATAAATGCAGAGAGAGCCATCATGGCAGAGGAAAGTCTAAGAGAGGATATTTACCGTCGTATCTCTCAGTCAATAAGATATGGAAGACATTCTATGAAGAAAGGAAAAGTTCTGGATTGAAACTGTGCTCACTGTCAAAATACAAGTATATATTCTATAAGTGTTTCAATCTGTCATTCAAAACTCCACACACTGATACCTGTTCCACTTGTAAAATTAGTCTGATGAAAATACAGAAACATGCCTAGAGAAGAAGAATGAACTGAGGACAAGTTATAGATTGCATAAACTTCGTGCAAAGCGGTTTTATCAAATAATGAAAGAAGAAAATCCAGGTGTCATCAAGATATGTTTTGACATGCAACAGAATCAACCAAATCCAAAGTTATCAGTGAGTGAGGTTTTCTATGCTAGACAAGTGGGGTTATACAATCTCTGCATCATGATTCACTCAAAGGAGCAGAGAAAGGAAGACATATTTTTCTATACTTGGCTAGAAACAGAATCTTCAAGAGGTTGCAACCAAGTTGCTTCGGCTTTATTGGACTTTCTTTTTAACCTGGAAAAGAAACTGCACAAAGATGGCCCTACCACAATACATTTATTCTCAGACTCTTGTAGCAGCCAAAACAAAACAGTGTCATCCTGGCCACACTTCCTGCTTTCTTGGAAAAAAGCACATTATTCAGTAATATTCTACATTTCTTCCCTATTTGGGGACACAGCTGCATGGCTCCAGACAGAGTGTTCGGTAGAATTGAGAAATCTTACAGAAGACAGGAAAACATAGTCTCCCAAACAGTACTATGATATCTTAGAGAAGTATGGCACCCTTAAAATTCTGAGCAGGGACTGGGAAATCAAAGATCTGAAAGAGAGTTCACAGAAGGTACTACGAGCTAGGTTGCCATTTAAAATGAATAGTCAACGTGTTACCACATATAATAATAGACATAAAAGAGTCTCCGTATCAGTACAGGATACCTACTTCGCATACCCAGTGGAAATTGAAGTTCTGAAAATGAAATCCAGCCATGAAGTATTGCTAAAATCCTCTGTTTTACCAAAGAAAAAAATATGGTGAGCAAAGAAAAGAAGGATGTTCTCTGTTGAAGTTCTTTGAAATACCGGATGATGCTGTGGATTTCTACAGGGTCGTGTTAGAAGACAAGTAACAGCCTTCTGAAGGCCAAGTGTTTTGATGAGTTCTTAAATATTAATTGAGTAGACTTTATTTTGTAAGACTTTAATTTAACCTGTGTGAAATTGTGTTCATTCATTACAACAGGATTGATATTGTAGGTTAATACCTTATTTTGTTTTATGTTACACTGCTTGATGCTTAGTATATTAGAATCTAATAATATTATGTAATCTTACAATACCAAGTAGCCTATATTAAAAAATGTATGACATTGGAGCTCAAAAATAAATAAATAAATAAATAAATTTTCAAAAAAATATTCACAAAATAACAAAAATAAAAATAAGTAAATAATTCCATAAACAAAAGTATATCATTCGGTTAGGGTATTAATGTGAAGTTCCATTTTACCAGAATATTTGCATATATCAACTTTTGAAAAAAACTGAGAAAATTATCTTCTAATCTTACCTCATCCACCTTAAGTTTCAACAAGTTCTATTCAG